>NC_091578.1:10257917-10267917 GCF_042767895.1 Penaeus vannamei
AAGTGGGTTCGGGGAAATCTTTAATGCGCAACCCTTGTGAATATATATATATATATATATATATATATATATATATATATATATATATATATATATATATATATATATATATATATATATCATATAATGTATATATATATATATATATATATATATATATTATATATATGTGTGTGTGTGTGTGTGTGTGTGTGTGTGTGTGTGTGTGTGTGTGTGTGTGTGTGTGTCTTTCTGTTATTGTTGGTTTTGGGCGAGGAGAGTGAAAGAGACGATCAAGAGTCTGATGCTCAATCCCATGGATTTGTGACGCCGTACTCGCCATTTTCTCTCCGCCCGACATCCCTTCTTCCCTGCCACTGAGGACTAAGCGCGTCTTCCTCCCCTTCCTCCCCAGATCCCCGCGCGGTGGATGGCGGAGCAGGTGGCGGGCGCCCTCACGTACCTGCACGGCTTCCAGCTGGTGCACGGCTGCCTGGTCCCTGAGAACATCCTGATCTTCCGGCCCAACCTGTCCCTGGTCAAGATCACGGACTTCGGCGCCACCTGCCGCAGCGGGACGTACGTGCGGCGCCGCCTGTCCCTCGGGCCCTACAACCCACCCGAGCTCAGCCGCAGCGACGTGGGCGAGTGCTACTACACCGGGACCTCCCTGGACTCGTGGGCGCTGGGCGTGCTCATCATCCACTGCCTGACGGGGGTGAAGCCCTGGGCCGCCAGTGACATGTCCGACCCCGACTACGCCGCCTTCCGCAACTGGCAGCGCGTCAAGTCGACCCGCGTGCCCAGGCCCTTCAAGAGGTTCACGGTGCGCCTCCTGCGGCTGGTGCGGCGCCTGCTGGAGCCCCGCGGCTGGTCGCGCTACGCCGCCAAGGAGGTCTTCAAGTACATCGAGGACGACTGGCTCATCAAGTCCCGCGACAGGAGCGACAGCTACGACACGAGCGCGATGGTGCTGCCGCCGCGCCCCCCGAGCCAGCCGCTCCCCCAGGCGCCCTCGCCTTCGCAGCCGGAGCAGGGGGACGCGCAGGACAAGGGCAAGGAGCAGGAGCAGCCCCAAGGGCGAGTGTCCAGCCCCAGGCGGTTCCTGTCGGAGCTCTTGCGCTTCAGCTCCCCGAACTCCTCCTTCAGGCACCGGCGGCGATACCACGCCTGGCACCATTCCTCCTCCTCCTCCTCCTCCTCGACCTCCATCTCGTGGCTTAACTCGTCCTCGTCTTCCTCCTCCTTCTGTGCCTCAGGGCCTTACTCGTCCGTGTAGTCTCAGACGCCCCCAAGACAATCCGCGACGCCGAAAACTCATAGCAGAACACTGGCAGATTCTTGCTGTAGGAATTTTGTAGCATGCGATTTTCGGTCACTTGAATCTGGTCGAATAGTAAGGGTATGTTCCACCATTAATCTTTTTTCCGAACACTTTATGGATAGCCTCATTCGTTTCACACACACACACACACACACACACACACACACACACACACACACACACACACACACACACACACACACACACACACACACACACATACACACACACACACTGAGGCATTACTATACTTTACTCTATTTAATTTTTAATTGAGGCGAAGATGTACTTGCCAGTATGTTGGTGAGGATTGGCTTAATGCATGTCAAAATAACATCACTATATTTGAATCTTTGCTTCGAAAAAAGATATAGTTTCACTTGGGAAAAAACACGAGTATAGTGTTCCACTATGTACAACGTATTCCACACTACATATTGTATTCCTTTGTAATTCCTAAATACAAAATCAACATATATTCAAGTCACATAATTTCAGGGGTATCTTGGTTATGGTACTTTTTTTATTTTATTTTCTTTTTTTTTTACATATATTTCTCAAGATAATGAAAGACCAACATATTTTCCTTTGTGCAAGGAAATATACTAAGATGAATTATCTCCAGCACTAAAGCGTATCGAGAAAAATCATCTTCGAACATGTTAGTATTTCCATATACATTTCGGGATGGGAGAGTTGCCTAACATTTTCCTTTCATCCTCTTAGTGTCTTATTCACATTCTTGTACAACCCAGGAAACATGTTCCCTATATACCACAAAAGCTGTCTTCTGCCATCAATATGGTACAAAAAAAGTGTGATGGGGTCCTACCTGAAAGATTTGTTATCTAAGAATTTAAGGTAAAATCATACTTTGTTTCTCATAGTGCAGTATGATGTCTTGCTAGTGAGCTGAAAACATGCTAACAAAAACAGCATGAATGAGACTGTGAAAAATACCTATATAAAATACATACATTATTTATAAAGCATCTAAGATGCAGCTTATTTTTTCATGGTATACATGTAGACTGTGCAATGTCAGGCAGATATTATGAATATCTTGTAGCTAGAATGTTTATTCCAAAGTTATTTTTTTCAAACTTATTTATTTTTTTCAAGTCCTGAATAACATGCACTCTTAGATGCATAAAATTGCGTTGTCAACATGATTATCATGAATATAAAGAAATAATTAGTTAACTAATATTTTGGAAGATATATGAGAAAAAACTAAAATACTTTTGACACAATTTTTGTTAGATCATTAAAGTGGTTCACAGCCCTCTGAAGTCATGTAATGAAATTTTTGTGAAAAATATGTAGCTATACTGCATTCTTAACTATAGTTGTTCCTACATAAAATAATCTTAAGTTTTCTTTCTTTAATTGGTGTAATGAATTCATATATACATTTTAATCAAAATATTCAATTCATTCCACATTTCTTGTGCTTGCCTGCATTGCTCTCAATATATCAGCAATGCAGTGTTTACAATATAAAGGCATAAAATCAAATTTATGTTAAATGAGATTTAAATAATTGTCTAATAAATGTGTCCATCAGCCTAAGATATAGGCCCATTCTGTATGAAACAGCTTTCTAAATCTTTCACAATTCTCAGAGCCCTCCAGACATGAAATAAAATTACATGTTCAAGTTTTATTGTTATGTGTACGCTTCCATAACATATAATCAGAATACAAAAAGTCAAGTCTACCATCTTCCATGTATTGTAAATGTGCCTTTGTCATACTCTAAAATGTTTTCTCTAGTGAGAATGGTCAGGCTTTGGTCCAGAAATCAGCAATAATTACCACATGGTTTTAAGTAGCGGGAATTGTGCTGTACCTAGAAATATGGGTTTGTAAGGAAGGAGAAACTGCCAATTTGCACTCCAGTGTTGGTATTAGGATTGTCCGAGGTTAGATTGTTAGTAATTGTTCTGCTGTTCAACAGTGGTTGCATTACTCTAGCATTATTCTAGTTCAAAATGGTTGGCTTTATAAAAGTCTTCATACACAGTGGCTTTTTAACCATTCATCTGCTCTGGCAATGATCTTTTGTCAGAGTTGGAACTGTTTTGTAGGTACTGTTCCAGAACAACTCTAATAGTGGTAATAATGAGATTAACTTAGAGTAATGGTTTTACTGTTTAAGTTTTTGTATTTTGGTATGTTTAAAGACAACAATGCTATTAATATACCAATCTTATAGTGTTGAGAATATTTGTTTCACTGAAAGTAGGTAAAGGTTAAAATAATAATTGTCTCTGATAAGTATGATATGAAGCAATGGTATAAAGAATGGATATGGACGCTTATAGAAATGTTTTATAAGGAAATTAATTAAAATTTGCTACAGTTTTTGCACAAATCTGGACCCATCAATATTATATCTAATACATACAGTATATTTATTAACAGTGGTATTGCTGGTGAGTTATCTGACAGGTGAATCACCCAGAATTTGCAATTTCTGAATGACTTTTTGGTAAGATTTGATAAGAATTTTACAACTTGTTCTCTCTACCAAGCTATCAACAGTGCATTTTGTCAATTATGCATTATACATTCCTCCCTGATGTCAATGTCTCAAAATCAGAAATGCTATGGTCGTTGTGAGAACATCATGACAATTTTTCTTACTATAAGCTTGTGTATAACATACTCGTTATAAACTTCATGAAAGTTCATTAACTTATTCTTATAATTTAAGATAAATGTTATAAAAAATATTTCTGTATTTTTATTATCCTCCTTTTTTATGAATATTGGTCATTTACCTACCCACAAGTGTCCGTTGTACAGATTTCATAGGACTAAGTAAGGAAAGAAATACTCCAAGATGAATACAATGTAGCTGCTGTTTTTGTGATGATGCAGGGCCTATTACTTTATGACAGTATTCTTTTAACTTCAGTTTTTCATACTTGGAAGTAATACAAAATTTTTATCAGGACTATAAAAATCTACTATGGTAACACCCTGTGAGCATTTACACAAATGTTAGGTTAAAATAAAACCTGGACTTACTCACAATAATTTGTCTTTATTAAAAGTACTTTGAAGTTTAGTGTTAGCCATAGGAAATCTCATACCAAATACATCTATAAATAATACTAATATTCAATAATTTACGAATTTTAGTATTGTATAACTGAAACAGTATCAGTTCCACCCAATTATTTCTATAAAACCAGAAATAAAGGTCACATGTGTTGAATTCTTATTCTTATATATATACTCTGGCATAGCAATTCAAAGTAGAAAACTCCAAATTATCCAAAAAGTATTAAATATGCTTCTCTCTTAACCATACACATCATGGTTTTGCAATGATAAATAGTCTGTAAAAACCTAACATTATTTATTTGACCACTGGCTATTAAAAAGAAATATTAAAATTTTCTTCTTCATTTTCCCTTTATCCTTCATGTGCCCTGAAAATCAAAACAAAAAGGTACAAATTAATCTAAATGTGGTAAAGTATATATTGTTTGTATGCCATTTCATGAAAAAAGCTAAAACACTGACTTTTAAAAGAGAAACAAAGTAATTCAATTTTATAAACATTGAAAAGTAGTACTCTGTCTTACCTGTCAAACATTGTCTTCAGAATAACATAAGAGTTGTGATAACGTTGGTCATTGACTTTGGAAGTGTTCCTCCAATGATTGCGTATCTGACGCCATCTTTTTAGATGCTCGGTCAGCAACAAGCCAGCTGGAGTGTGCTCAAGGTTCTATGGAAAGAAGAATAAAGGAATTATCTTAACAATATATATATATAATCACTGTTATCATTATTAGACTCTGATCTTACCTCATTCTAATATATTACAAGAAACAATTAATCTAATACCTGCAGTCAATATCAATAAGGTGTTGATAATCAATTTGCAACAGCTTGCTAATCTAAGGTTCTTACAACTTATTGTAAGATATAACTACTATTCATAAAACTGCATGAGTGGCCAATTACCCAATTTCAGGAAGCCTTCACAGAATTCAGTGAATATAAAACAGACTGCCTTCATGGAATTCAGTGAATGTAAAACAGACTATCTCTACCACAGTTGTTAAAATAAAATTGTTCATATGAATACCATTGCACCATCAACATACATTTCACATCGCTAAGAATCCAAAAACTTCTTCCTTACATTTATCTCCTCTAATCTACTCTCTGGGTGAGGGAGAGGTTCAGGTATCCTCGGGTCCCGGGTTCCTGTGTTCTCAGGCCATGGGTGCGGGGATGGGATCTTTGTGTACATGGCAGGGGGGCCGTCTGAAAGGATTTCCCGCACAAAATCTCCATCCTGGCTCTCCTCTGTACTGTTGAACATTTCTGCGCTTGGACTGCATGGTTCTTGCCTGGTGAACAACAGAAAGGGAATATAAAATAGTTGAAATCTATGGAGAGGATGACAACCAATGCAGCACCATTAATATGTGTATAATAGATGGATAGATAGAGAGAGAGAGATGTAAGTAGGTAAGTAGGTAGGTAGGAAGGAAGGAAGGAAGCTAGGTAGGTAAGGTAGATAGGTAGGTAGGTAGGTAGGTAGGTAGGTAAGTAGGTAGGTATGTAGGTAGGCAGGTAGTTAGGTAGGTAGGTGGATAGTTGGGTAAGTGGGTGGGTGGGTAGGTAGGGAGGTAGGTAGGTAGGTAGGTAGGTAGGTAGGTAGGTGGGTTGGTGGGTGGGTGGGTGGGTGGGTGGGTGGGTGGGTGGGTGGGTGGGTGGGTGGGTGGGTGGGTGGGTGGGTAGGTGGGTAGGTAGGTAGGTAGGTAGGTAGGTAGGTAGGTAGGTAGGTAGGTAGGTGGGTGGGTGGGTGGGTGGGTGGGTGGGTGGGTGGGTGGGTGTTTGGGTGGGTGGGTGTCTGGGTAGGTAGATAGGTAGGTAGGTAGGTGGGTGGCTGGGTGGGTGGGTTGGGGGGTAGGTAGGTAGGTAGGTAGGTAGGTAGGTAGGTAGGTAGGTAGGTGGGTGAGTGGGTAGGTAGGTAGGTAAGTAGGTAGGTAGGTGGGTGGGTGGGGGGGGGGGTGGGTGGGCGGGTTGGTGGGTAGGTAGGTAGGTAGGTAGGTAGGTAGGTAGGTAGGTAGGTAGGTAGGTAGGTGGGTAGGTAGGTGGGTAGGTAGGTGGGTAGGTAAATAGGTAGGATGGTAGGAAGGTAGGTAAATAGGTAAGTAGGTAAGTAAGTAAGTAAGTAGGATGGTGGGTGGGTGGGTAGGTAACTAGGGAAACAAATGAGTTGCTGGCCTTTAACTCCTAGTAAAACAGAAGACTTGAGCAATAGGTTGTAGCTAATGAAATATGGTGGAATGGAGATAATTCTGTACCAGCGCTATTCGCTATCATGATTGTAATTCAAGAATGCAAGAGTGCAAGTCTAGATGAAATCAACTCTAAAATATAATACCTTCCTTGTTATGCCTACGGGATACCTTATATTTGGGGTGTACGTGCAATATAATAATAAAAATTAAATACTATAAGCGCAAAGACAAACACTTAACAAAACCTTACTACTGCTTAATTTGGACGAACAATGCAACAGCACTAGTAGCTCACTTTACTCCTTAACCCGATCACCCAGACTCACTTTACATTCAGACTGGAGTTATGGGGTTGGTTGATCATCCATGCACGGCAGATGGGATACAAGGGTGACGTCTCATCAAACTGTGCCAGGTCCACGCTCCGGTCAAACATCCGCATGACGAACGTATGGTGGAAGCCCGAGTCCCTGAGGTCGACCTCTTTCCTGCGTCTCTTGCGGGGTGGCCGGGAACTCCTACCGCTGCTTAGACCAATCTTGGTGCTGGGGGAACGAAGATTCCTGCTTGATATAACACAAAGCTCTTTTCTTTTTCTTCTTCTTTTATTTATACTTTACAATTATTTCAATGGCTATTGTGCTTACAGCATGTAGCGGAACTTCAGGAAAAAATGAAAATATTTTCTGACCAGCCCAAACTAGTTGCTATTCATGAATGACAAATTAAGTCCTTTGGCAAATATTCAAATCCATATGATTTTATTCATTTTATGATGATGGTAAAAGTCATTACAATAAAAATCATCAACAATAAATAATATCTTCATAACAAATACTTTGGTGATGTCTAAAGTCTATCTTTCATGCAAACATAGAGAATATATTACATTATTAATACTTACAAAACTTTGGATTTGCTCTCATTGTCTGATTCATTTTCTGAATCCGATTCTTCATCCTTCTGCAGTAGACCCTGAAGAGCTGCATCAAATCTCCCTCGTGCAGCATCCACCTCACCTCCTGTAAAGTTTTTAGTAAATGAGTATATGTAGAATTTCAGATATTTATAAAGTATTTGCTAATAAGAAAAAATACAATTCATATACTACAACCTCCAGATATGCAATATATCTGGAAGTGCTCTTATATAGAGCACCTCCAAATATATTGCATCATACATTAATTCTACGTAATTTTAAGAATTTATCATCAAACTATAGAAAGAATTTGATTCATGTAAGCTTTGGAACCATAATGCCTACAAAAAAGAAAATTAAAAGATAAAAATGCTTTATGACTAATTTCAATGGTCTATTTAGTGACTGACATTCTTGAAGCATGACCTGCTGAGGATACCCAAAATCTGTCCAACCCAAATAGAGTTTTGGTCAGTGGCAAATAATTGGCAAAGTCTTGAAAATCTATCTATTGCATGAAGAAAACTTATGCTATAATTATTACTGGAAGCAGTCCTTTCCTGATGATTTTTTATCATGAAAAGATATATCTTATATCTTTCTTTTTCTGTATTTCTTGATACCCCATTGAAAAAATCTCCATACATCTCTTGGTAAAATAACGGGTAGAGTCTGAGTGGACTAATAAATTTGGTCATGAATAACAAAAATAACCAAAGCAGACACACAGACACAAATACACATTTGTACATAAACATACACCAACACACAATAAAACACATACACATACTCACACACACACACACACATATTCATACATACACAAACACACATTTGTACATACACACACATATTCGTACATACACACACACACACACAATGTAAATTTATAACACACACACACACACAAAAAAAGGTCTCAAACATCTCTTTAAATATTCAAATATATATCTTAACTAATAATGTGTTACAACTCTTCTTAGAATTCTTAGTTTGTAATATTTCTCCTATTTGCCTGGATTATTCCATAATAAGAATGCATTATCAGTTGTGGATATTTGGTAATTAGGTAATCTTCAAAGTCATTTGATGAATTATATCATCATTAACCCATTTACAACGGAAATTCCCTGCACTATCCTCTCCCATATGCCAGGTTTCCAGAGCAATCAGCCACTTGTGTGAAAAATCTGAAGTACTGGGAGCATACATTTACCCTGCTATGCTTTAAGCTGATGCATATAAATAATCTTTATGAAATGATGCTTAGAATGGACTACTTTTGAAGGGCTATAACTCCTAAAGGGCTCCAGTTCATTTTGAGCAAGCTTACAACAATTTAGTACACTCAACTTTGAGTTAGCTTGACAGCATGTGGCATGAATAATTACCATCTGGTATTTGGGTCTGGTTTGCCTTGATGTAATTAGATAGTGGAACAATTCTGAAAAAAGTTATAGTCACAAAGAAGCAGTAACTTCTAAATAATGATTTTGATTTCACATACAAACATTGACAAAAAATAATAACCAGGAGGAGGAATATAATATATAATTCAGTTGCATTTTTTTGGAAATCTATATTAAATCTATGTTCACAGGACGTCAAACTATCTCTAGTGTGCAATTGTACTCTGCAGTCAACCATCATTGTATTTTTCATTCCTTCTCCCTTTCCCTCACTCCTTGTTTTAATCCTTTCTCTTTTACCATTTTTTTTTCTTTTTATTCCTCTCTTCTTTCTCTCTTTCATTCTCTAAATCTAACTTTCTCCTTGAATTTCCATTTTCCCTTCCGATAATAGATACGCTTCAGTACAAATCCTAAGTCCGCATATATATCTTCTTGAAGAAAAATAATGAACATTTACACAACAATATGACTTTGTTTCATGGTCATTACCTTAGGATTTAGTATTACACAAAATGAATAGTTCATAAATTACAGTATTACCCATTAAAAGGAAATTTATTATTATTTTACGACTAAAAAACATGATAATATCTATTTTTAAGATATAAGGTTGCGATATTCGACGACTAGTTTTGCTTTTACAGTCTTTTCTCACTGGCCTGTATATATATTTCCTCCAAAGTGTATTAAAATAATTTCGTAATTATATAAATTACCTGGCTCTTCTCTTTCTAGCTTAATACGAATTCCAGAAGAAGCCATAATTAGATCGGACTTTCAGTAGTTGAGGATCTACTACAAACTTCAAACCAAATTTCTTGTGACGATGTGTTCGGATGTCGTTCAACCAAAACAATGGTTATACATGTATTTTATGATATCTAGTAACATTTTTAAATGATTTTATTAAGCCATAAACATACCGATATTTACATTATTGCAGATAATCTTAAAATTGTTAATGCGATTGCAAATTCTGTGAAACTAAATCTAATTATCAGAAAAGGTTTCGGACAATGTCTGTTTACCATTTTAGATCACAAAGCATCTGCTATTTATTGACATTTCCATGCATCTTTTTTCTTATACG
>NC_091578.1:10287917-10325417 GCF_042767895.1 Penaeus vannamei
TTTGGTAAAATGTCATTTGTCCCTTATGTGTTGGGCATTCTTCTTACCATGTGGATTAGTTGGATATTGTGCTTTCCATGCTTTGGGGAGTTAGTGATTTGTGATGTGTTGATCAGGGAGGCACGTGATGCTGAGATGGCTGCCATGCTATCACAGAAGCTTAATGTTGAGGAGATGGAGGCATTGCGGCAACAAGAGGAGAAAGACATGGTTTATGCTCGCAACTTAATGGTTAGTGTGTTTTTGTGTGATAATAAGGATGGTTAGTGTGTTTGAGGTCACTTTTCTTCCAATATTTGAAAGATATTTAGAGATAATGCCACGGGATCACTCTATAGTGCACTTCATGAATTCACAGGAACGGGAAAAAGAAGCAATTCGACAAGAGAGAGAATTGCGTCAAGTGGAAAGAGAGGCAGCTTACTTAGGCATTAACTCAGGAAGCGATAATGTTGCCCTCTTGTCACGCAAAGAACCAAGGTATGTGGTTCCCTTTATTTTTATTTTACCTTTTAATGTAAATGGGAAAAGATATATTTCTACTTTTACTGGAGATTCTCTGCATAAAAATATCAAATAACCAATGAATACTCATAGATTTGACATATGTTTACCATACGATAACTCCCTCCTTCATTCAGAGATCCTGATTTAAATGGCACAACCAGCAGTGATAGGTCAGCACGCAGCAACATCAGCGACTTATCAGATCTTAGCGACTTTTGTCGTCAACCAACAGAAGACATGGATGAAGAACAGATTCGAGAACTCCAAGAGGAACAAGATGCAGTGAGTCAATTCCCTTTTTACTGTTTTGATTATTTAATTTATTTATCTATTTGTCATTTGTAAGTCCAAATAGGCTGTCATGTTTTTACATGAATTTTCTGTATGTCTTTGCCATTTGTTATATATTTTCTGTCAACCAGATCAAGAGAGCAAAGCCTCTGTTCTCATATTCATTCAACTAATCATGATATGAACCTTTTGAATGATTTTAACATGTTAGGACTATTCCTAAATAATTATGTTAATGCACATATGCATGTTTAATATATTGGACTAGGAAGTAACAATATCAACTTGACTTACAAACCTTTTATATTAATATGTCTATGCACGAATGACTGATTATTCTCAAATTCACCAATGTACATATTTATTGTATATACACACATACTAGTAGTTGGCATGAGAAATGTCAAAGTTGGGTGCAGGCAAGCACAACTAATTTACAGGAGTTAGCCCGGCTACTTCAGGATCAAGATGGGAAGCGACGAGGTGACCTGCTCCACCAAGACCAACTTATGGCTATTGAAGCACAGGACAGAGAGTTGGCCAAAGTCCTCCAGGAGCAAGTGAGTACTACATCAGATGAGTGAAATGCTAGTTTGGTGTGAATGAGAAGGGTGTTTATCGTTTTGTTGTGTTAGGGAAATAATAGTTTCAGAGTTAGGTACAGTCTTCTTGGGTTTCTTATATACAGTTGATTTGATGAGATACACTTACCAACATATTTGTGTTTAAAAGATGAAACAAATTTATGGATCCAAGATGTGTGATCATAAACTAATTTGATGAGCTAACAGATAAGTTTTATTGGATACAGTGAAAAATAATTGTAAAGAATATAGTTACAGCTTTTTTGTTGTCTTTCTTTGATTTAGCTAGAGACAATATTTGTAATTCTAAGAACTTTCTAGCTCATATATTATGATTTAAAACAAGAAAATATAATGAAAAAATAACCTACACTAATCTATTCGAAATTATAAGTGGATAGCAAATATATGCAATGCATTAGTTATATTTCTTAGTACCAAAGAAGGTTAGAGGAAAGGAAACTAAAGTTCATGTTAAGGGGGTGGAGGGTTTTAGATTTCAGGTTTTATGTGAAGGGTGAATGAGTATTTTAGCATAATAATATGTTGCTAGATTTGTCCCTATTCATAACAGGCATCAAAGCAGAGACTTGATGTATAGCTGTGGTGAGCTAGTGTTCCTGAACATTTGGAATCTAGAGAGAGGAGACAAACATCAGCCTTGAGGAATTGGAGTATCTGTGTTATTGTGTGCTGTAAAATTGTAGAGTAAAAAAAAGTAATATTGAACTGAATAGATATGTATGGAAATAACGGTTTGATTGCAAAGCTTGCAAGTTGTATTATAGATGTTAAAAGATTGAAGTAGGGAAATTTTGATGTTGCTTTTTACACTTTAAAAGAATTTATTTATTGTAAATGATACTTCATTTAAAATCATATTTTGTTTAATATATCAACAGTATTTGTTACATGTCTTGTCAGAAAACAGGTTTTAGAATTTTAGTAAATCTTTTAATTTCATTGTGTTAGTAAGCAGTTCGAGAAAAGTTGCTAATATCAATGCTTATGTCCTATTGTAACAGGAACGAGCCAAAGCTAAAAAAGCTCGTGAGAAGGCTAGGCAGAAGGCCCTTCAAAAGAAACAAGCTCGAGCATCACAGTTACTTGAAGGAGATGTTCCAGCAGCAGCCAAGCAAACCCAGGTGAGGTTTGCTTGTTGATTGATATATGACTATTATTGTATATATTTTGATTTGTCCATTTTTGATTGGGTTGATGTTTAGGTTATTATTATTTTTTTATTGTTCATATATAGATGACTTTTATAGATTGTATTCATGCTATTCTTAGATTTTGGCATTATTTAATTTTCTCTCAGGGTTCTCAAAGTTGTGGAATATAGCAGGGTGCAGGGGCTTGAATAGCAGGGTACGAGGGTGGCAAATTATTTTCTATATCTGTTTTCTTTATCATCTAATGTTTGAAACCCAACCCTGCATAGTGCTTAAAATTCATGTTCGCAACTAGTTTCAGCAGGGTGGGAAGGTGAAAGATTTGTTTTTGGGACCAAAAGCAAAATAGCTGGGGGCAAAAAAAGCCACAAAGGCAATTTCCTGCTGGTGCCCAGGTACTTTTGAAAGCCCTGTCTTTTGTTCGTCCATATCCTTTTTATCTCTTACTTATCTCAGCACCCTATCTAAAGCAAACGCACTCTTTCCACTCTTTCCAGGCGGGAAACAGCAGAACCCCAGTTGACGCCATAAGAGGCGACCCCCAGGCAGGACCTTCAGGTTACAGACTGCCAAGCCCACAGCAAGACACTGAATATGGAAGCAGAAGTCCAACATATGCATCCCCAGACTCACCCAGGGAAGATCCTGAGAGCACCTGGCAGCCCCCACCCAGAGGAAGTCAGCTGCAGAGACCAAACTCCCTAGACCTGCCAGGAAGCTCACGTGTGTCGCAGCCTCTGGCGCCTGTAGAGAGAACAACCAAGTATGCCCAACAGTTTCCCGTGGGAAAGACTAATAAGCCAAGGTGAGGGAGAATCTACTATTTGGAGAGGTTTTTAGTTGGAAGGTTAAGATGCCATGAAAAAAGTTACTTTTTGTTGAACCTTTGATGTAGCTAATTTCATATACTCAGAGTTCAATATGAGAGCATTTTGCTTTTGTAGGTAGAAAGCCAAAGCAAAATCATATTCTTAATCTTTTATATACCTAGGCTAAGCATAGAGGCTGAGCATTTTCTCAAGAACAAATGCCCCTTAATTTTTTTAGAGGGAGTCTGATATCATCTTGGTACAAATGGTTAGTTCTGTGACTTGGCTGTCTAATGGTCTTACATTCCCTGAAAAGTAGACTTTTGTTATTATCATAGGAAAGTTGAGAGAATTGATATTTCCAAGGATTTTATGACTGATATACCAGTGTGAGAAATTAGTTGGATAGACCATCCATAAGATCAACTGGAGTGATGCTTATTTGAGAGGTAATGCAGTTTTGTTGTATAATGTAGATCATGCTTGTTAGACAGAAACAGAAAGTAACTCAGTGTTTTAATCTTTGATTGAGTTTCAGTATTTTTTTCTGCTAACTGATTGCAGGATCTTATTTGAAAACATAAAAGTTTTGAGCACACTTTGAAGCTGGTTGGCATCTGTCACTTGTTCTTCCTCTTCTCTTCCTATGTCTCTATACCTGACCCTCGAGTAGTGTTGCATTTTAGTGTGATACATTTTGATAAAGTCTTTCCATTATTCATTTTTATTAATGGTATTTTGTCTTCTGAAGTGATTTGTAAATATAAATGAAAGTTGGCTTCCATTTTCATCATTGACGGAATATACAATGTCCAAGCATTTCATACATTAGGGTTGATTTAGTAAAGCAGAGGTAGATATCCATTTCAGGATGAGTTTGCTTTGCAATAGAAAGTAGTGACATTATGCTCAAAGAGACTGAATTCATTGGTTTTCTGATTAATAGAATGGTTATTTTTTAAATTTTATTATTTTATTTCTTTATTCTTTTATTATTGTTATTTATTATTTATTTTTATTTTGTGTGTGTGTGTGTGTGTGTGTGTGTGTGTGTGTGTGTGTGTGTGTGTGTGTGTGTGTGTGTGTGTGTGTGTGTGTGTGTGTGTGTGTGTGTGTTTGTGTGTGTGTCCTTATCTACTTTTTTCAATATGGGAGAAGAGCTAAGCTCAGATGGTCCCATCTGCTATATTTATATTATTATATAACTTTTTAAAGTAATGCACATTTTTCACCCACACAACGTTTTTTGGAAGATTTTATCTTATTTCAATAGTTCTGTTTGGGAAACTGAACTTTTTGACATGTTTCTTGCATATTTTTACTTTTAACTTTTTACTGTGTCTTCTCATCCTTCTTGTGTTCAAAATATAAAGTCAACTTTGTCTAACTTCCCTCTTCCTGTAACATAGTTTAACAGCATATTCATGTCACCCCTTTTTCTTTCTTTCTTCCAAAGTAGGAAGTCTTATTTTTTATGGTCTATCTAGACAGCTCATATCTCTTTCCAGTTTGTTTATTTAATTTTTTAAGTATGGACTCTATACCATTGCATGGTACTCTAGACTAGGGATTATAATGGCTTCAATGGTCTTCTTTACCATATCTTTGTTCACATACACACAAATGCCCTCTTGATGTTGGAAATTAGTCCTTGTATTTTATGGACTTCTTTATGTACATGGTCATTTGGCCATAGGTTCCTGTTTATGATTATTCCAAGGGTCTTTTTCTCAATCTACTGAGTTCAATAGTGCATATCCTAATTTTTATTGGTATAGTGGATGATTTTTACTTTCTTCAACCTGACTACATGGCATTTATTGGTGTTGAATTCCATTTTCGAAGTACAACTCCACATGAATTTCTCAATGTCACTCTGGAGGCATTGGCATCTTTCTTTATAATTTTACATTGTCTGCAAATATATTCAGATACCTACCTTGGCTTATGTTTGACCCTTAATCATTGATGAAAATAGTAAACATAGCGCCAATACCAATCCTTGGGGTACTCCACTTGTTACTCATTACCAAGTAGTGTGCTTCCCTTTGATTACTGTGCTCCTCTTTCTTTCACAAAGGATCTTTCGTACTTTCAAGGAGTTTGCCTTTCACTCCACCTAAGTAATCTAATTTCCATAATAGTTGCCTATGAGACTTCTTATCAAATGCCTTCTCCAAGTCCAAGTATACGCAATCCACCCAGTTATCTCTTTCTTTCCCTAAGACCAAATTGCTTATTTGATATCATATCAAGTATTTCAAGTACTTCAACCCATTGTTTCCTAATTATCATTTCATTTATCATTTAACCACTTTTGGCCATTTCTTGCTTCAATTTGAATATTGATACAAATTTTTCCACTCCATATTTATAGGCTTTGCAAAATGTTGAATATGGCATATCAAGGTCCTCTTCCTCCAGGAGTATTTCCCAGTCTGTGTCATCAAAGAAACCTTTAAGGCTTTTATAATTACATTTCTTGTAATTGTACTTCCACTTTGTTTCCTTACTCAAGTTGTTTTCCTGTAGCAGACAGTATTTTAGTTTAATTGCTACATGGACACTTTTTCCAAGAGGAAGACAGTACTTCATATCATTAATTTCATCTTATGCTTTTTAGATATTAAAGCATAGACTTGCTCTAGCCCTCTTGCCCTGGTATGATCTGCAACATTTTGGAAAAGGCAATATTCATTTATGATTTCCAGTAATTTGCCTTCCAAGAATCTAGCTGAGATCTAGGACTAAAACTTTCTTAGTAAATTATACTATTAAAATCCCATTACAAGAATGTCTTTAGCATTAGTTTCCAAAAGTTGTAGCTCTTCTTCCAGGCCCAATAATTTTTCTTCAAGTAGTTTTGGTAAATTTCTTTTGAATACGCTAGTGAATGAGGTAGTATGTACATTGTGGTTATTATTATGTTTATCCCATAGGTTTCTCCCAAAGACGTGTTAGGCAGGGTTAGCTGGCCTCCCCTCAGGCCACTCTTTACTTCTCCTATGGGGTCTTGCTCAGTCTCCAACTACTTGTCTTAATGTTACATTATCTATAGAAGGATCCAGGTTGGATTCAGTGATGCATCTTACATCTGGTTGATTAATTTTAATTATTGTTTTTAATTCTAGTAACACAAAATATGTGTGTGTGTGTGTGTGTGTGTGTGTGTGTGTGTGTGTGTGTATCCGTGTCTGTGTCCGTGTCCGTCCCTCTCCTGTGTAAGATTTGCTTTGATATAAATGAATTCCCTTACAGGTTACCAGATCCAGATGCAATAGAAGTTGTAGAAGAAAGCAGCAGTAGTAGTACTGAACACAACTTGAGCATGGGATTCACCAACATTGCATGCGCTATTGACCCAACTTACCAGAGACGTGTCAGGCAGGGGGAGCTGGCCTCCCCTCAGGCCACTCTTCAGTCATCCTCATCTTCTTCAACCACAAGTAGTGGCACAGGATTCATGGGACCAAGTATCACTTCTCCAGTTTCTCCTTTGCCACCTCCAGGTTAGATGCATGATGTTGTTATTTTTGTCTTTGTCAAGTTTCGCTACATACTATCTACATGTTTTTTTTATTGCAGTCCTACCTCCTGTTTTATGATTAAACTAAATATTTGATAAAGTCTTAGACTGTACTAAGAAGGGTGGAGGGACATGAATTATTGTGATGCTTGTTTTCTTGTACAAAATTAAGAGATTCATAGGTGCACTTGAGTCTTTTTTTCTCCTGTAATAATCAATAGAAAGGTTTAAAGTTTTGCTCACAGTGGCATGAATAAACCTTTAATTAAAGAGTTGGAAAATGATTTCTCTGATAAATGTATTTTGCCATTATTTAGTTGACAGTTTTATTGGACTGCACTTTTTTATTTTATTGTTTCTCTTTGCTAGTGTTTGATGATGATGATGACTACCCAGTACCACCTTACATGCCCATCCAGGGCCAGAGACGCACTGCAAGTCTGGAGAAGAACAGACGACCAAAACCACCCAAAGAAAAGAGCAACAGTAAGGATGGTTGCAAACAGCAGTGAAGTACCAATGTCTTTTAACCAAGTAATGTTGACTTATAGACTAGTAACACTAATAGAGATTGACTCACATGGTAAGTCACTTCTCCAACTTAGGAGTGTGGCTGTACCTATTATTATTCTCTACACTTTACTCAATTTTACCTTGGTAAGGTTGGTACTGTAACTTTGCAACTGCAGATAATAGGTATATGGATCATTGGGCATCTTGGTAAATTGAGGCAACAAGAATGGGTGTTTGCATGGCGAGTGGCAAACCCGTGTGGGGACTGTGCAATGGACTAATAAAGTTTCAATTAAGGGTCTTTATTTTGATGGAATGTAACAGTAAGCAGCTTCTGTTATGATAATTATGTCAATTGAAATCAAATCAATATGCAAATTTCATATTCAGTGTCTTGTTCAGTTGGATGACCTAGCCTGTTGATCCTGAGCATCACTGAAATCTGTTTAAGGAGGCAAGTAGTGTATCACGATCAGCTTGGTTAATGCCAAGCTGTGGTAGTATTAGAATATAAATTTGTGTACAGGCACATAACTCCATGTGTTACTTCATTGCATGTTAATACCAAAGTGTTCATACCTGATTCTTCAAGATTATATTTTTGCAAGTTGTCACACTCCAAGGATGTCATGCTTTCATGATCTTGCTTTACTATGAAATCATTCCTATGTGACAGGGGACCAGTGATAAAATTTTCCTTTTCATCATAGCTCGGTGGAATCAGGTATATAAAGTGCTTTTAGTTTTCATATTTTTGAGACTTCCAATGAATGCCTTTATATTTTAACAAGATATTTGTTGACCTGTGATGTGTCTAATGAAGATCCTGTCCATTTTCCTATACTAAATTTGGTATCAGAATTGATTTTACCAGTATTAAGAATTAGTGATAGAAATATTATCATCTATGGACCTAAGCATTCATAGAGATCTGAATTGCATGAGACACATATTTGTGTACCTCAGAACTGACCTGAACTTACACAAAAAGTAACTAATTTCCCAAAAAATATTAAAACAGACCTTAAAGAGGCATAGATATAGAGATTCATTAACCTATTGGTCGTGGATTCTGTACTGTCCACTAGTTTTTCTTGTGAAATTTGTTGCACACAGATGGCTCTGCACATGCTCAGCCACCAAGGAGCCAATTAGTAGGCCCTAGTATCTGCCCTTGATTTCCCTATTCTGTGGATTTTCTGATATTAAAATGAATACTGTTTGATAGTAGTATTATTGACATTATGTGATTATCATGTAATTAAGATACTAGGAACAATAAAAGATATAAAAGAAAAGGGTGAGAGAAATAGGTATAATTTTTAACTCCGAGGTGACTTAGTACTTGCGGAGTCATCAGTGTGTAAACAGAATTAACAAGCCAAGATACAGTGAACAAGGCATGCATATCATACCATCCACAACCATTGGGTTAACATGTATTGTATTCTTCAACTCCTTTATGTTGCTTTTCATATCAACATGGATCTTACGTGCACTTTTATGCATGTGACACTTTAAAAAGATATATGTTAGGATAAGGGAAGGATATTTTTTATTACAACTTTATGCAAATATTACACATTATATTGTGCTTTATATATTTTTTTCTCAAGTGATTTAGGAATAGGTTAAAGCTGATATCAAAGCCCCTAAGATATGTAGTAGAAATTATGTTTGTCACTTATTCATTTTCATCACTATTGCATAATCATATTGTTTTTGTGTCCACTCTTAGCTTTATAGAAGAGAATTAGTTATATGATTAAAATTTTGAGTAAGTTTTGTAAGCAGTAAATGCCAGAATATATACAGTTTGTAGTACAATATTTTTATACTCAAGTGTACACAAAATATTCAACCTTTAGAGGTTGGTATGATTTATTAAAGCAGGCTTTAGTCATCGCATATGTGAAGTGTTTTGATAATTGTTTTCATACTCATTTTGTAGCAGAAAGAACATATAAAGAGTCATTTTTAGTATTAGCACATGTATTATATGTGCATGTATACTCATAATGCACCTGCACTTGAATGCTTTTTTCCATTGAGACATTTTCAGAATCTCCTGCATTTGGCTCAGGAATCTTCATCTCATTGCAAAGTCTGATGAATATGTTAATTAGTCTCGTTCACTGCCAAAGCCTTGCAATGAGAGGAAAGATGGATCATGGAAAATAGGCAGCAGGAATTTGAAGTCCATTTCTTTAGAAGGCAGCTATTAAAGGTCTTGCAGCAGGGGATATTTGCAAGGAAGATGAGTCTTTGCCCTTGTCTTTCGTGGGGAGTATCCATAGCTTCATGATCTCTGCAAATATATATCTAGAAATCCTTTCTTCTTTTTTTTCTGTTGAGAGTAGTCTTCACTCAAACCATAGGATTTAAATGGATGATTTAACAGACTCGGTTCCTAAGATAATCACATTCAGATATCTCATAGGTATCCTTATGAAACAAGTGACTGTCCTGGAGATATATGAATATGAAAATTATTGTTGTTTTAGTGGTTTGCATCAATTATAAGCATATTTGTAAACACAGGTAATATAGCCTTTTCGTAAACTGTTGAGAATTGTGCCTTGTTATTGTTTGCAGTCCAAAAGAGGTAGAACATGAGACAGGCAAGTTCACTGAATGCAAATTCCTTTTTAAGGATATCTGCTATAGGTGTTTTATGATCCTTCCATATACTTAGATACAGATTTCATGTCTAATGGATCTTACTTAAGATTACGTGTATGAAGAGAGGAGACTTCAGGGAAGATTTTGTTTATCAATCTCATATGAAAAAAAAGCTTATCTATGAGCATACAAAATGTACTTACACAGACATATAGAACAGCAGTCAGTATATTTTTAAGTTAAGGAACTACATGAATATTTTATATAAACATGAGCATTTTTATTGAGCTTAAAACAGATATTACCTCTTAATTGAACTATCACTATATGATGAAAGATTTTTTTTCAGTTATAGAGCAAATGATGGATTCTTTAACTTTCTATATTTCAGGTCATTTTACATATATATTTTTTTCAAATTTATTCTTTGCTGATGAAATTAAATTGCTTTAAAAAAGAAAAAAATTGTTCCTTTTATCACATTAGTATTATTTATGATAGTTTTCTTTGTTACATGAAGGAATATTATCATTTATGAAATAATCATTTTTAGCTTGAAATTAGAAATGTGGCTTGTATCAGCAAACTAATAAGGAAGTGTGTACTTCCTTTTTTCCTCATAATATTATAAAAACTTTAACCAAAAGAATTAGATTAATTGATAAGACAAGATTTTTTTATTGGCATTCTGATCAATGTAGACCAGTTTTTAATTATTTGTGCTTTTTCAAAAGCTTCCATTAGACTGTATTGCCAGTAACATAAATGAGCAAGAGAAAGAGCATGTAATTGTTTGTTGAAGTTGAACACAAAGTGAAATGGCCAACAGAAAGTAGGACTTTGTTACTTTCCATATAATGGAATACTAATATGCAGTTTGGCATTCTTTTGGACTGTGTGTATGGTCACTGCACAATATTGATTCTATCCGCTATAATCTAAATGTGATGACCATGATCACAGTCTTGTGTGTGAAGGAAGACTGTCAAGTTTTGTATGTGCATCAGGTAGCTTGACCAGCCCATGTTCAGTAGTGTCAATAGTTAAATCAGTGCCTTCTGATTCTCCATTCAGTTTTTCATAAGATGTATATGTGAGATGTAATTTCAGATATACATTTTTGCAGATATAAAATCTCTAATTAGGGAACTGGTTCGTATACTGTTGCAAAATTTTCTCAGGGCCCGTGAATATCAAAGAAATATTCATGCATGATTGCACATGTTGATTCTGTGCATGATCCTTTCCTAAAACTTGTGTTTGTTGACAAAATTTAGCTAGCAGCCAGAATGAATTAATGTGCATCGGTTTTCCTTGTGCATAATTTAGCGTATAGTCCATGTCAAACCTGGCGGAGAAGAATGTCAGTTTGCCAACTTCAATACTTTGTAATCCTTCTGTAGCTTCCTATTTAATATTTGCAACTGTTTCAGTTATTTTGGCAGCCAAAAAATAAAGGTATTCATATTATTATTTTTTGATTAATTATCCTATTAGGAGGCAAAATCTTTTTTTCAGGCTTGTTTGACTGTAATTAGCAATAACAAAATAACCATAGACTGTATTAGATGTAGAATTATAAATATTTGTAGTATGACACATTTCTAATAATACTGATCATACATGTAAGCTTCAGAAATTATTTTTATTCATTTATAATTTAAAACTGACATGAATAAGTAATGAAGTGTTCCTTTAAGATAAGTATTATAGTTTTGATGAATTCACGTATCACCAGTGCTGCTTGGGATGTTTAGACATTATGTTGAAAGTATAGCATAAGTTAAATTTAAATGTAAAAATTTAATTACTACTATTATAAGCACTTTGTATGGTTGTCTAATAAAAATTAATCAAATAGATAATGGCACAAGTCGAATGATGCGTAGTTGGAACCTACACGAACTAGCTCACTGTCTCCCTATATGAAATAGTTGGGGTACTAAGCACTTGCACCATAAAAGAGGCTCAAACTCCTGGACACTAGCACAGTATTTGGCCACCTTACCCCCCCAAATCATTGAGCACTGAGAACAATAAAAAGTCAATTTTCCCGGTTTCTGTTGTCTTACACTGTAAATTTGTAACTTATTGTATTTTTAATGTCTCTTTAGGATCATATGACTTTATTACATTTAAACATCAAGCTTTGGATAATAGGTTAAATCCACTGAAAAACTTCAGTTTCTTAATTGTGACTATAGTGGCAAATCTGATGCAAAAACATGTTACATACATATCTGTAATGCTACTTGTTACATGTATTATATAACAGACAAGCAGAAGTAGACAGAGGAACAGGAACTAGTAAATAAAATTGGGTCATTTTTATGTACGTGTAAGATGCACTTGTTTTAATTCATTGTTTGAGGGGGTATTTATGCTAAATGCATAAGAAGTGTTTGGATGCCATTGTATGTAATATGGCCAAAGATCTTACTATTGGATAGCAGTGTATGTAATAAGGCCAAAGATCTTACTAAATTTTGAAAGACAGAATTGTACATTTTGTAAAGTATGTGTGCAATGGTTGATTTTTATAGACATTCATTATTATGAAGCCTTAAAATATCAACCCCCTAATCCCTTGCTTGTTGTTATATTGGGGGGGACTTAGGAAACAGAGACCTGGGCCCAATGTAGGGGAGCTCCCCTGCCTTGGACCTAAGTTCTTGTCTCAACTAATTTTGCATGGTTTCCTCGCCCTTTCCTTTTCCTTCTCTTCTTCTCCTATCCTCTTCCTAAGGTGTGAATGCCTTACTGAAAGGATGAAAGGCACAGTCTTCTTCATTGTCTACCCCCTCCCTGCTTATTACTACTCTTCAGCTTTATTGTCCTCTTCCTCACAGTACTACCTCACTCCACACCACCACATTTCCTCCCACCCTTATCCTTCTACTGCTTTCACCTCTGCAAACCTTTTGAGTATTTTCTTTAGCCCAGCCAAGTGGAATTGATTCTTTGTGATTACTCTGACAATACCTTTCTCCAGCAACAATGTCTTCTAAAACAAGTAAGTAGTTTCACAGCTGTTCCAATTGTTCACGCCTTATCTAAGTTCCAAACTTGTGCTCTCTCTACCCTGACTGACCTCACTGGCAAACCTATTCCTGCAGAACCTCACTCCTTTTTCAATACTTGTACTGGAACTATTTCTGTCTCCCTGACTGATTATCCTATCTATGACAAGAATTGGTCAGACTGCCAAAACGAGCTCCTTGCAGTAATGTTACTTTTCCTCCCAAAGGCCAGCATAAGTCCTACACAAATACTGCCAAGATTAGTGTCTTTAGATGTGACCTCCCCCATGAGTTTTATATTCATGGAGTGTCCTTCCCTGTCCAACCATATAGACCCCTTCCCCATCATGTCAGAAATGTTGGTATTTTGACCACCCAGCCAGACATTTGGCGCTCCACAGCCTGATGAAATCTGTGTGACCCAAAAGAATACTCAGCTCCCTCATCTACCCTCCAATCCCTCTCCATTTAAAATATTTGCCAAAATCCATCCTCCTCGTTCCACCAATCCCTCTTTCTCCCAACACACCCCATCCTCTCCTCCATATGCACCATTCCCTCTTCCTTCCGTATTAATATATATACATATATATAATATGTGTGTGTGTGTGTGTGTGTGTGTGTGTGTGTGTGTGTGTGTGTGTGTGTGTGTGTGTGTGTGTGTGTGTGTGTGTGTGTGTGTGTGTGTGTGTGTGTTTTTGTGTGTGTGTGTGTGTGTGTGCGTGTGCGTGTGCGTGTGCGTGTGTGTGAAAAAATAAATAATTTGCAATGTATATTAGTCCCGATCATTTGAATATTAAATTTCCATTTATTTTAGAATGATATTTGGGGTAAAGGGTGGTTTACTTTTAATGACAACCATATAAATTTCTTTCAACTATTGATTTATTCAGCACAAGTACACAGCTCATTTGATAATGATGAGAAAAAACACATCAGATATGTAAGGCAAAAAATTTACCATATCAAAACTATACTTTTAATTAAGTGATATGCAAATATAGTAGTTATACATCACAAAGTATTTGATATAGGATGTGTAGTTTACACTTAAAATATAATCAGACCATTACTCTATAACCAATGTATTTAACAATTAAAACAACTGACTCACATTTCCTTATTAGAATAAAAGGCAATATGAAAATGGCTTTTTAGTACCATATATTTTAGCATAAAAAACTAGCAGATTTTGGTTAAATTCCCTTTTTTCATATTGAGGTAATGTCTAATACATATCAAATCTTTGACTAGTTCCCAATCAAATGCTTTATACTTTTTTCATATTGTCACCAGTCTGAATGATAGCCATCTTGAAAATATATTTGTATACTTTGTCGGTCATTTAGCTTATCAAGATGCCGTAGGTTAAAATGACATACTCGGTATACTTTAAGACAAAAACATGTAAATTTTCTACTTGTGATTTAATATATCAAAAAGAAGTTATTTTTCTAGAGCAGACAAAAGCTTTAGATTGACATTTAAAAGAAGGGGGATAGAAAAAAATTGTGTTTAGAATGCCTTATGTACTCAACTTAAAGTCAGGCCTTCAATGTGGTGTGCATCAGAATGATATATTTCCCCTTAGTAAATTACATGGAAGATTGTATGATATAAAACTATGGCATTTCTGGGATCTATTACCGATGACCCCTGCAAGTACCAAAATTGTGACTTGCAACAAATCTTATTTCATAACATCTGCACATGCAATGCCATTTTGGTAAAATTTCCACATGTACCCCAAATTAAGCCGACTCTCCTAAAATGAAAATTGAAAAAAAAATTAAATAAAAAAATAAAAAATAAATAAAAAATAAAAAAGATATGGAAGATCAAGGCTTGAGTGGCTATTTCCGAAACTTTTCTATAGGTTTTCTCTGCAATCAAATTCTTCAGTCATCTGCTGTACCTTGTGAATGGTTGTAACAGGTAAGTTATAGTACTTTGCTGAAATATTTCTTTATTTTATGCCCTTTAATAGTAAGTTTGTCGCTTAACTGGAAAGATGCAAGAACTAGTTTGTACACATTTTTTTTTACTTTTTTATTATTTTTCTTTAAAGGATTTTGGAATATATGTCGTACTGGAAGACAAAATTTGTTTTACAGGAAAAATTGAGAAAGATGAACACTGACACATTTTGCCACTGAGGAGGACTTTCCATTGTTAACAAACCCAAATATAATTTCTTTAAAGTGGATAATTTTTATATATATAAAGGGCATTACAAAACAGGAAGAAGGAAAAAAAATTACCAATTGCAGGGAGTGTTCATCAAACAAAATTTGAATGATCTGTCTGTATTCACATTTTTCCAATGACTTCATGCCACCTTCAAAATGCAAAAGCACCATCCCTGAATAAATGATTCTATGATTGTATATCTACTTTACACACTTTATACACAGTATAAAAAACAATATTTATAATCTGGAAGCATTTTACACTATGTACATTACTAATAAAAAAAAATCTGAATCACTCAGCGGCTTTTTGCCATGAAACTCTATTCCAATGAAAAATAATATTTATTACTGTTAAAGATCTTGTACTATAAAGAAAGATTAAATTTCCCTTGTTAACATACTGCCAATTTTTTCAGCTGCAGTTAGAATGTATCAGCTCACATCTGGTATTCATGTTTTACTTGTTTGTTTTTTCTATATGTAAAGTTTGTTTCATTGCAATTTAAAGGGGCTAAACTTTCAAGTATAGATACTAAATATACCATTATCATAGCTCTACAATACCACATAATTCCAGTAATTTTTAAAGTTTATAATAGTGTGTAGTTCCTGATGACTAAACCTGAATGCTTTGCAATGCAGGCTGATGCCATTCATTGTTTTCCTCAATGGATAAAATGGACATTTCTCAAAAAATATGATCCACAAGGCATACTTGCATAAAAGTAAGCATGACATGAATACACTTTGTACAATTACCATTCAAATATACATACAATCTATTCAAGCCGACTAATAATTATATAATTTTTTTTCTTCTTTTTAAATTCAAAACTACACTGTTCACCACAAATGATTGTGAGTTAAGTGTGAGTATTCAGTATCACAATAAACAAGTCACAGTATACAAGGAGCATGAACATTTAATCCTCATGAACTAAAAATGAAACTGGTAAAAATATTTACATAGCTTTTCTAAGAAAAAAAAAGTGAGTGGTTAAAAACATTTACAACATGGAAACGATATCAATATTTTCTTACAGTGAAACATTCAAAACATATTAAAGAAGAGAGAAAATAGATATCACAATATTCAAATGTACACAGATAAACTATTCAATTTGAAACCATTTTCAACATGTGGAACACTTCTGTATACTGTGACCTTGATGGACTGGCACTAGGAGATTCGGAAATTATAAAAGAACATTACACATTCTTTAACCACAGTATTCCACCTCCCTGCATATCTTAACAAAAGACAATGGCATTATTATACAAATTAAAATCATATACATGAATAATCAAGGTATCAACCAGTACCTGTAGACATATGGAAACTAAAACAAATATTATCATGCTTGTAGCTATCTCACATTTACATGTATTCTGACAAACAACTGACCTCTTCTAGAGATGAGATGAAAATGGAGATGGGGATTCAGTGACTAAATTTAATATGATAACTCATTGGCACTATGTAGAACTTCCTTGCCTCAAATCTCATGTTACTTGAGAACCCTAATCATCATTACAAAGCAAGGAGATTCTTCACTTTAATTTTTTTTAAATACCAATTGAAAATTCTTAACTGCTAAACTCGATATTAAAACTGTCTTTATCTGCTTAATAGGCATATACAAAATAGTTTAATGAATAAGGCTCATTAAAAAAAGGCCTGAATATTTAATCCCATCTATATGACACCAAAGTCTCTCCTAATGTTCCCAAGTACTGGTAGTTTACATGGAAGCTGGTTGTCTGCCTTCCTCTTAGTATGTATCTCCCAAGCCCCAGATCATCATCAGCATAGGTACTTTATATAAATAATAAAGAGAACAATCTTAAGCTTGAGTAGAATTAAGCAGCAGTTAATTTTTAATAAACATTATCAATACCTGATTTGTCTATTTGCATAATTTTGCATTTTTAACTATTACGTGCATAATGATAACATAAAAAATTTAATACCCAATAGCCGATAAATTCCTGGTTAGCAATTATGTTCTATGCGACCAATTTAATCACAAAACCCCTTAGGAATTAAATTTTACTTCTATGCTTATAATACTGCTTATAATAAAATTCTCTTTAAGATTAAAACATGGTGAAAGGATTCATTTTACTTTAGGTGTTATGATGACATATTCTAATACAACATCTACAAAATAAAACATTTTGGGCAGCAAAAAACATAAAAACACAAATAAGGAAAATATGGAAACTATTAACATGATGAATAGTTTGCAACATATAATCTAATTATGAATATCCTGAGCAAGTGACAAACTTACACATAATGTTACTAAAAATATCAATGAATTGAAACATATGCTAAAAAAAAAAAACATGAATCCTTTTTTTTCCCCTTAAATAGTTATCAACTTAAAGACCTTACAGGTAAACTGCAGAACAAAAGCAGCAATCAAGCTCAAGTCATTTTTTCATTGAAAAATCAAGTATATTTACTCGTATGGATTTTGATAATGACACGGATCTGGGACTTGTGATGTTACATACCAATAGAAACCCATTGTTTGTGTGTTTAAACTGGCAGCACAGCAAAAGCTTGAGAATTTATCAGTGCACAAACTTCACTTTCTTTCCATTAGATGTATTATTGTGAGTAGTATCAAGTACTTTCTGCTTCCAAAGTGGCTATACCATTAATATAATGTAACTTTTTCTTTCTTTCCATGATTCTCTGGGAATTCTTCCAGTATTAAAACTCTTGTTCTGTTATCACAAGTCAGATTTCACAGAAACAATAATTTCACTTTTGGGGTTGTCCATGCCTCAGACACAATGAATACAAGTATTTACATCTTCAATGGCTCCAATGTACTGAGGGGTAGTGATTAAAATTAACCAAAAAATATAAATCCACACATACAAAAAAAAGAGAAAGAAAAAAAAAAACTGACTATCTTGAGGCTGTATATCAGTGTTTCACTGGTTCAAATGCAGTTCCTGGATAATACAGCACACTATGGAACTATGAGGTCCTTTGTGGGTTTTTGCTGCTCCATCTCCTAGGCCATGGAAATGGACACTCGTAGTGTCGAGGAATTACACCCTGGACATTCCGTTCAAATATCCAGAAAAGACGGTACCACCATAGTCTTTCAAGGAAGTTATTTTGCCCTGATTCCTGTAATATAATTAAGTCTTTAGTAAGGAGAGAAAACACTACATACAAATTGATATTAAGTATGAGTCATGTAAACTTTACAAAAATCAGTAAATGCAAATGTTGTAATCCTATCTTTCCTTTTTATGTCATAAAATAATTAAACAAACACTCTATCAACACATATATCATTAATAACTACAATATCTTTGGCATTGATTTTGACAAAACAATTTTAGTATCAATCCTAATTTTTATATTTCACTATACTCACCTTGAGGCTGGCATTATTTGCCATAGTGTGGTACATATAGAATATACGTGTGGTAATGTAGTAAGCTATAAGACAGTCAACAGTGTAGTGTCCTCGGGCTATAAGGACCATCACCACACCAACAATTGCTAGCAGAGCAAAACCCCAATGTACTGGCCACCATCGATGAGGTGTATCTGCAGATGAAATGGAAAAGTTAGATAATCCATTATTCTTTTATCCTTTTACTATCTGTAGTTGCATTCACACAGATTATACACATTATCTCACACAGTATATTCAACTGGCATTCTAAAACAGAGAGACATCTTACATTCACGGATAACTAGGTAGGCCAGCACTAGGCACACAGTGTGTCCCGAGTAGATATAATCCCCGCAGAAGGTGTGTTGGCCATTGATTGAGAGGCCAAAGCCGGAGAGCAACTGGATTACTCTTTTTGCTACCAGTATTGGCGTAGTATAATTTGCCTTTTTATCACAGAAATAATTGGGGTTGGCTACTGGTAGGACTGTCACATACATAGTAATGGAACGGTAAAAATATAACAATCCCATGATGAGGAAGATGCGTCGAAAGAGGATCCACCTGTGAAGAGGAAAGTGCTGTATGAATATTTGGTTATTTCACTTTTTATCTTTATATATAATTATCTGCATGTAACTACAGTGGAGGGGAGAGGAGGGAGGGAGGGAGAGAGGGGGAGAGAGAGAGAGGGAGAGAGAGAGGGAGAGAGAGAGGGAGGGAGGGAGGGAGGGAGGGAGGGAGGGAGGGAGGGAGGAGGGAGGGAGGGAGGGAGGGAGGGAGGGAAGAAGGAAAGAAGGAAGGAAGGAAGGAAGGAAGGAAAGAAGGGAGAGAGAGGAGAATGAGAAGAAGAAAGATAAGGAGAAAGGGAGGAAGGAGGAAACAAAGAGAAAGAGGATAGGGAGACGTAGCAGGAGAGAGATGACAAAAAAATCTGAATCAAAAATTCTCACCTATGCTTATGGAAAATGACAACCATAACACACAAATAAACCGAGAAAATGATGATGAATTCTGAGGCATCCAGGCCCCATTCTTTTGTAGAAATGTTGTCCAGCGTCACATCTGGCAGTGGTGGATAATCTGGCACTTTTTCATGAGTGAGTGCCAAGGAAGCTGTTGTGAATATCCAATTGGCACAAAGGAACATAAATGCTGAAAAAAAGAGAGAACAGATGTGAATACTCCCATTTGATATGATCTTCCTGAAAGCTTAAAAAATAAGAGATGTGTGTCTGTTGCCTTGAAAATGATCTTTCGCACATAACATGCACATCTGCTTATCCCACAAACCTTGCATGCTAAACCTGTTTGTACAACTTGCTGAGATTAACATAATCACTTTTTAAATTCTATACAATAATTTGAGACTTTGGTAAAGATAAAGTATACAAAGAGGTGTTTCCAGTATTTTGTAATCATTAATCATATAGAGCAATGTGGCAAACTACATAAATACACAGACATGTAAAGACAGACTGACATACACAGACACACACACGCACTCCACACTGAAACACTCATTCACACAATGAAGCACTCACACACTGAAGCACTCACTAACACATGGAAGCACTCATTCACACACGGAAGCACTCACTCCAATAAAACAAGGAATCTGTAATTACCAAATAAAGTTTTTGATTTCTCTTTTGGGAACCTTGGCTCGTCTCGGTGTGGTGCTGGGATAGGGATCTTCACCATGCCGTTGCTTCCACTGCTGTCGTAGTAGCCTCCACTCCCTCCATCCTTGCTGACCCTTTAAAGGAAGAAAATATTTAGAAATAACCCTTTGCCACATAACATCCAAAGATTAATACATCCCTAGTTTGTTGTGTTCACATGTAAATACTCGTGAGTCCAGTCATCTGACATGGGATATCTAATATCGAGTTACTAATATCCATTAATGAAGCATGACCTTTAGTAGCCCTTTACAATATCAAATGTCTCATTATAAAAATCTGAAATTGACTTTGTCACATTAATTTAACCATACTTGTGAACAGTAAAATAAAATAAATCTGTTAAGCAACAAAACTAGTTTTGACAAAAGGAATCAAGGTTGGCAATAATTATGAATGCATTACGTTACTAGTAACAAGAGAAAGAGTATAAATTTTTATTTGAACAATTTCCTTAACAGCAACAACAAACCAATATAACAACCACGTACAAAATGTATTTCAGCACTACATCGCTGTCTTCAACATGTAATAGAAATCACTGACATACTCACCCATTAGTACTAATGTACTGGTCATGGTTGGTTAGGAGTGGCTGCCGCTGATACACGTCTTGGGTCATTAGGCTGTGATCCGTGTCATCCACTACACTGCTGGCACTACTACTGGTGCCGCTTCTTCTGTTACTACTGCCACTGTGCTGTGACTCGCACATTAACCCCCCACTCTCTCCAACAGACCCATATCGGCCCCCTTCACTGCCTCCACCTAAGGCCATCCTGGAAAAAGAAAAGGGAACTTTAGCATAGCGTAATACTTTACTTAAACTGAAAAGGTTTAGAGTTCAGTAAATATAAAGAATTAAAAATAATAAAATCTCCATAATAGCCTACAACTATATTATATATTGTAATATACATCACTTTACAGAGAGTAATGCATTACATTATAAAACTGAATACAAATGTAATTCATAGATTTTCCTATAAGTACACAAAACTACCTTTCTTATCACAGACTTTGAACTTTGAGTTGAATGGTTGATATCCATAATACACATAATCTATGTTCATGTCTATCCCTCAATGGCAAGGATATAGGATATACTCCTAACATTGAAACCACTGAATAACCTTCATACACCAATCCAAGATGCAAAATCACACCTGTTGGGGTTGCCAGTGTATAGTAGAGAGGCTGAAGTAAATCACACATAAAAATAACATATGCATATATAAAACATATTACCTTTAACAAATGCAAAAGTGTCTCTATTACACTGCCAAATACTCCATTCTTTACTTGAATATCTATTGCCTCTGTGGGTGTGACTTAAAAGAGAAAAGACCACCTAATGCTTTCCTTTGGCTGCTGCTGAAGGCACACCCTGGCTTAGTAATTATAGGTCTTGTATTGTCATCCTGTTTTTCTTGTTCTGTCCCATGTTTTTCCTGTTGTGTGGGATAGACATGCACTAATGTGAGGCACTGCTGCACACAATAGAAATCAGAATACATTACTTATCTGTCAAGGATGATAGACTATACGTACAGGCCCATTTTTCTTTACATATTTAGCCCACATCAAAACTTTGTTTTTGTAATCACACACATGCACACACAAACTTTTTTTTTTGGAATTTGCTACAAACTTCTGAAAAAAAAAAAAAAATCTAAATAACCAATTCCTATTGCCCAAAACTATGAACGAAGTTTTTGAACATGTGACAGACAGAAAATAATAAAATACAGCATATTATATTCCCAAAATGACTGCAATGCTACCTCCCCCCCCCCCAAAAAAAAAACCCAGTTGAGTACAAAAAAACATCCTAAATCAGCCCCAAAGGCACATTCCCTTTAAGCAAACCTGCAATCACATACAAACAACAGCACTACAGTCTAACATGACTAAGGATATTATGTAATGTGTCCCTGTGTGGTGTAGCCCAAGGCCAGGCCCTAAGCCCTCTCAACATCCCTCTTTAACATGGCCCATATAACTTCTTTATTTCTCTTGCACTATTTACTCACTAAAGTTCCACATTCCTCTGGCATACTTCTACCCTCTGCCAGCACTAAAACCAACTTATCTTTCTTGAAACAATCAAAACCTTAAAGAAAAAAAGGAACTTAACCTGTACCCATAACATTTCCTAGTCCCCCCTCCCCCCCATTTCCTTTCCCCTATCCATATCCACCAACTACCTCTCTCCGGAATCTCGTACATCAAAGTCCTCCCTCTCCGGCGTCCTTCTACAGCAGAAATCAAGGGAGATTTTAGCCGGATGAGGAAGCAGAAATCGCCGAGAGACAGCGGAAGTTCTCAACCCGCGTCTCGCCCCGCGTTCGCAGGAGCTCAACCACAAACTCCGTCTTTTCAATTCATTTCCGCGTTTTATCTTTTTTCCCTTTTGTTGTTGGATCTTATTCTTTATTCTAGTTTAGGCGTTTGTTTGTTGGTTTTCTTTTCTTTCTTTGTGTGGTTGCTCGGTTTGCTGAATGTCGTCTGTCGAGTCACTATAGATAAGTTTGTCTGTGCTTGTTTTAAATGCCGAGGACACTGTGATAGTATGCCTGTATAATTTTTACATTTGCTAGGATTTGGGGTTTACTCCTCTTTTGTATCTTTTGTTCCCTAACATACGGATTGTTAAATGAATGGTTTGTTGGTTTAAGGATACTGAAGTACCGTACATACAAGTGTAGCAATAAACCATCTACAATCAAATTATATTGTCAAAACTAAAACACAAACTCAATTTAAATATATATTTAAGTAAAAGCCGTCTAAACTTGTAAACAAACGCAGCCTACATGTGAATATATCAACCGTCATAACAGGAAAGAAAAAGATAAAATACACCGTGGTTTGGCCAACAAATTGAATCACTGAACTGAGTCGAATCAATGAAACTTATTCCGTGAAGAAAATTAAGCATTTCAATAAAAAAAAATGGTTTTAAGGTAGAAATATGTACGAGCAGTTACAAGAAAAGAAGTAGGAGGAGGAGGAGGAGGAGCAGGGATAGGGGGGAGGACGAGGGATAGGGGGGAGGAGGAGGAGGAGGGATAGGGAGGAGGAGGAGGAGGGATAGGGAGGAGGAGGAGGAGGGATAGGGAGGAGGAGGAGGAGGGATAGGGAGGAGGAGGAGGAGGAGGAGGAGGAGGAGGAGGAGGACGAGGAGGAGGAGGAGGAGAAGAAGAAGAAGAAGAAGAAGAAGGAGGAGGAGAAGAAGAAAATCAAAGAGAAAGAAAGAAAATAAAATAGAAAGAAAGAAAGGAGAGAAACAGAAGGCCACGAGAACGCATTCGAACAAATTGACACATTAGTCCCTTCGCCGCCCGCCCCTTTGGACACTTGCAGAAGGCCCGGGCGCGGCGAGCTATGATAATTTTAGCTTCGGTGCAATTGGGGAAAAAAAACTGCCAATGTGTCTAACGGGCCCGCGCTTCTTGCAGCCATGTTGCAATTGCTCTCAACAGATAGTGTGGCATATAAATTCCGCGAGAGGAAGAGGGAAGAGAAGGAATGATGAGGATAGGTGGAATTTGTAATTTATGATGGTCGTTAGGGTATGCTAATTGAATCACGCAGCATGTCACACGCACACTCAGAATAGCCTTTACTGACATTCATAAATAAACAATTAGGTGAATACGTAAATGAGTATGTTAAGTGTGTGTATGAGAGAGAGAGAGAGAGAGAGAGAGAGAGAGAGAGAGAGAGAGAGAGAGAGAGAGAGAGAGAGAGAGAGAGAGAGAGTGTGTGTGTGTGTGTGTGTGTGTGTGTGTGTGTGTGTGTGTGTGTGTATGTGTGCGCGTGCGCGTGCGCGAATGCGTGTGGAATTACAAACTGTATTATATAAAACAAACAAATAAAACGTCTGCACCTGTTTCTAATGAGCGTGTAATTTACATAGTCACATACTTTCCCGGCGCAAGAACCGCTGCCTTCGACGGTTCCGAAGCGCGCGAGACCGAACCGCCTGCGTGACGCCTTTCATTACCAACCGTAGCAGGTGGCTGAGGCGGGGCTAGGAGGGGGGGGGGGGTTAGGATATTTTCCAGTCAAGCTCTAGCTCCTTCACCATCGGCGTTACGTCCTGTTCGCTGGTCGAATCTGGCTGCGTCTGTTAAAACCCACAGACACAGCACCACGTGGTCCCGCCTACGTGTTTTCCCGACCGTCAACTGATCGGCTGAGGGCTTATTCCACTTGAACTCGCGCCTCCAAGGTCGTCAACGCGCTACATACGCCGTTGAAGGACAGTCGTATGTAGGGCTTCACCTGACTGAACTTTTAAAGGCGGATCCGTATGGCTTATAACGAAATTTCCCAAGGTCTCGCCCGCACCGTAATAATACGTGCTCGACTTGTACCTCTGCGATTCCCCCTGTGGCCTCGTACGTGTGCTGAATGTGCTAGTTTACGGACCCGGGTTTTAATGCTACTTTTGCACAACATCCCTCTAACCTGTTGGCTTTTCATACAATAATATACACAGCTTGCATTCTTATCTTTTGAATGGAGATAGTGATGCTCTGTATCTATTACAAGGCTTTACGATATCAGACCAGAAAAAAATATGAGCGGCATTGATGGTGACAGAAAGGTCGAAGGGAAGACGCGCCCATGAAGAAGACCTCTGCCTGGGTGCAAAATACCAGGCAGATGCTGGTAGTCAGGCAGGTTATAGGCAACCAGACTATCTGCAGTAAGCGTGGCTACCTCCCCTCCCCACCTCCCCTACCTCCCTACCCCTCCCTCATCTGACGGCCTCCAAAACCAAAATGTCCCAGAGTCGCGAAGGTTAAAAAATATATATATCAATATATCAAGTCAATAATTCGGAACTTTCAATGCAGTCCACACGTGGCCCTTATACCCTCTGTCCCCTTCTCTCCTCCCCCCTCCCTTCTCCCCCTTTAACTTAGCCTCTCGACATTGCCACAAAAAGGACACAGGGAATACCGCATTACCCCCTCTCCCCTCTCCCCCTCCCCCTCAAACTGTGTCTATCTCCCCTCACAGTAAGTTATTATATAGCTTTCACGGGCATTTTAGTGTGCGTGGGTCGTCCAGTTTAACCTTTGAGGGAAGTACAGATAACGACTTTTTTCTAATTCGGCCCGAAAAGCGAGAGGGGGAAATAATATATAAAAAAGAGAGTTCATATGTGTGGTATTCAATATTTGAAATTGATCTTAAAAAATAAATGGAATAAGAGCATGGATCGAATCAGTCTCCCCCCCCCCCAAAAAAAAGAAGAAAAAATGGAATAAATGCATGAATCAGATTAGCCCCCCCCCCTTTCTCTCCAACTCTCACCAACCCCCTCTACCCCCACCCCCACCCCGGCACTAAAAAGCTTCCAGAAGTTCCAGCACGTCCAAGCGGTTCGAGAGCCGTGCTAAGGAAGTGTTACTGCAGCCAAGCCACAGCCGGCTCCGTGGATCCCCCCCCCCCCCTCTCTCTCTCTCTCTCTCTCTCTCTCTCTCTCTCTCTCTCTCTCTCTCTCTCTCTCTCGGCGTCCAGCATGAAAGATGGACACGAAGATAAGGACGTTGTTTCAGTCTCTACATCGCTCTATGCATTTCTTTATTCGAGAACGAACAGGTGCAAGCACATACATAAGCACGCGTACACACATACGCACGAACGCACGCATAAACACACACACACACACACCTACACACACACACGACAGGAGGAAGCTAGAATTACATTTCTCACAAACACAGACACCTGGGCCAACAGCACCCCCCTCCCCGCCCCCACTCCCTCCCCACCCCCCTAATTTTCACCGGTCTAGCCTGAGGGGCGGGAAGATGGCCCCGGGCTTTCTATTTTCACAACGGCCGCGAAAGGACATTCAAAATGCCCGCTGCCTTTCTCTCTAAACACACACCAGGTACACGCCGGTTGGGGTAGGCTACCTGAGTTGGGGTTAATTAACGTATTATCATTATAATAATAATAATAATAATAATAATAATAATGATAAAGATGATAATAATGATGATGGTGATAATTATGATGATGGTGATAATAATGATGATGGTGATAATAGTGATGATGGTGATAATAATGATGGTGATAAAAATTATGATGATAATAATGGTAATAATGATAACTAGTATCAATATCATCACTTATTACCTGCAGTGCGTACTAGATTTTTATAAAGCGAAAGTGGTATTGGCGAATCCAAAACAACAGTTTATAGTCAAGTCATTATACGATAATAATAATAATAATAATAATAATAATAATAATAATAATAACAATAATGATAATAACAATAATAATAATAACAATAATAAAAAATAATGATAATAACAATAACAATAACAATAACAATAATAACTATAACAATAACAATAATAATAACAATAACTATAACAATAATGAAAGAAATAACAACTTTCGAAAACCACAACACGTCTCCTATTCAGGCACGAGAAGTGCGGGGGAGAAGGGGGGGGGGAAGGGGAATAGGAGGAGGAAGGGGTGGGGTGGGGGGTGAAAGTGGGGGGGATGGATCCGGTCTTCTCCCCCTCCCTCCCTTCCTCCCTCCCCTCGCCCCCACCCGCACCCCCGCCCCTACCCGCACCCCCGCCCCCACCCGCGCCCCCACCCCCACCCTTTTCCCGTTGGAAGTGACGCCGCAACGCCATGCACGCGCAGCCGGTAGCGTCGAGCAGAACACGTGGTCGGTTGCTCTTCCGCGGCTGCCATGCAGAGGGCGCGAGGCTAGGGGAAGGGGGAGGGGGAGGGGGGAGGGGAGGAGGAAAAGGGGGATGGGGATGGGGAGGGGGTTATTTCGCTCTAGCTTAAATCTCACTCGCTCACGACAAGGAGGTAACATAAAGGATGATAAACAAGAAGGATCAATACTAATAAAAAATAATACTACAACTACTACTGCGACTAGTAACAACAGCAATAATAATACCAATAACAACGATAATAATAATAAATTAAAAAGCAACAATAAGAATAAGAAGAAAGCCAGTGATAACAAAATATAATAACAGACAGACTGATTATTGACGCAAAAATTTCCCCCACGCTTTTTGCCCGTCTCGGTTGGGGAGAAGGAGCGTGGCGCTAGATAATGCAATAGGGGGCGTGGCGTCTCAATACTCCTCCTTCTCTTTCTCTTTTTCCTTCTCCTTCTCCTTCTCTCTATTTCCTTCTTCTCTCTCCTTTTCCTTTTTCTCTTCTTCTTCCCCCTCCTCCTCCTCCTCCTCCTTCTTCTTCTTCCATCTTCTACTTCCCCCTCCTCCTTCTCCTCTTCCTCCTCCTTCTTCTTCTGCTATCCTCTTCCTTCCCCCTCCTTCCTCCTTCCTCCCCCCTCGTCCCTCCATTTTTTTAATATCAAAAGCGTAATTTCTATTTCAAAAAAATACGTTATAAGTCTTACAGCAAACATTGGCGAACTGCTTTTCCATTCAGGTTTCATTTTATAAGCAGCATCCACACCAAATAAAACAACCTTTTACTATAAATAAAGAAGAATTCCCATTTCTACCCTATTTTTCTACCGTTTTACGCACGCTGCACACTTGGCACAACCCCAATACGCTGACAGCCCCCCCCCCCCCGATTGTCACTTCTATAAGAGTACCACCACAACCTCTGGCAGGTTAAGTGGCGTAACATAATACAGGTGGAGGTTGGATGATATTAACCTTCCGTGTGAACTTCTTTTTTTTAATTTTCCGATCCACATTTCTATTCTTTTCTCTTCTTTCTACTTCCTTTTTTGTTTTTCTTCCTTGATTCGGGTTTTCGGTGTTCGTGTTTCCCCGTTTTACCTTATTGTACGGGATTTCCTTCTATGTCTTTGTTTTGACTTACTTTTTTCATCCTCCATTTATTCCATCCCTTCCTTTTTCTTTTGGTCGATATCCCTTTGTTTTATCTCCCTTCTTCCACGTCTTCCCTTCATGTCTTGCCTTACTTTCCTTTAACCCTCTCCTCTCTCTCCTTACCTTCTTTCATTTACCCTTTTACACCCCTTCATTTCCCTTTTTACACCCTTTCATAAAAAAAAAACTTTCCAACCTCACCTCTCTTACGAATAAACCCAACAACAAAAGACGAGGACACGCGTTTACAACAAAGGACACAACGGAGAGAATAGTGAAAACAGCTGTTGCAAGTGCATGTTGATGTAACCCCTTAATTGCATAGCTAGACGCACTCGCTGCCTCGGCTCAGGATGCAACGCACGCCAATGGGGTTACTCTCTGATAGTGTTTCGCTTAACAGAAGGTCTACAATCGACTGGTAAGCTCTATTTACATCTCTTTGTTACCTGTTCTGTTTCGTTCTCTAATATAGTTTCGCTTAACAGAATGTCCACAATCGACTTCTATTTATCTCTCTCTATTGCCTGTTCTGTTTCATTCTCTCATTGTTTCGCTAAACAGAAGGTCTACAATCGGATACTATTCATATCTCTCTATTATCTGTTCTGCTTCGTTCTCTGATAGTGTTTCGCTTAATAGAAGGTATGCAATCGACTGGTAAGTTCTATTTATATCTCTGTATTATCTGTTCTGTTTCGTTCTCTAATATTGTTTCGCTAAACAGGTATACAGTATACCTGTTTAGGTATACTGTATACAGTATACAGTTCTATTTCTATCTCTCTATTGCCTGTTCTATTTCGTTCTCTAATATTGTTTCACTTAACAGAAGGTCTACAATCGACTGGTAAGTTCTATTTATCTCTCTCTATTGCCTGTTCTGTTTCGTTCTCTAATATTGTCTCGCTAAACAGAATGTCTACAATCGACTGGTAAGTTCTATTCATATCCCTCTATTACCAGTTCTATTTCCCCCTTTGATCCGTTCCCAATACCTGCGGATGCCTAGGCCCAGTACCCAGGCTCTGACCGGTACGCCCCTGATACTTTGCACTTAATACCTATACTCAAGGCTCTTTAACCTGTGAAAGTCAACATGAAATCGAAGCGAGCGTGGGGCTTGAATGCGGGGGCAAAAGTGGGCTATTCTCGATGACGACAGTACCTCTTCACCTCTTCGTCGCGACTGTCATCATCATCATCATCATCATCATCATCACCATCATCATTATCATCACCATTACCATCACCGGCGGCGGGACGTCAATGTATTATCAATGCGAGCTTTTACCGGCCATTGAGGTTTATCGCTGTCGCAGTTAGGTGCACTTTGGAGTCTATTTTTTCTTCCCTTTCATCGTCTGTTCATTGCCCCTTGGTTTTTATCTCTCCTTCGTGTTCACCAATGATGAACGAACACGGCGTAGACCAATGAACGAATGAACAACACCCCCCCCCCACACACACAGAGTTTCATCATAATAACCACAGCAATAATAACAATAATCATATCAAACTCTTTGCTTTAAACCAACCAACAAGCAAACTGTAAACACCCTTTTTCCCACCTCGATCAATAATAATCACGGGCTTTAGGTGCCAATCAGAGCTGCCGTGTGCCCGCTGTTCGATCACCCCACACCCACCCTCCCACCCCCCACCCCCACTAACGACCCATAGTTACACGAGGCCCCAAGCACGCACGCACGCACGCACGCACACGCAGATCACCCACGCAACGACACGCTCGGTTTTCAGGTCCGTAGACATCGAGGCGGCTTGGTAGGGCTTGTTGGGCTTGGCCGGATCGCCACGTGGTTGGGGGCGTCTGAACGGGCGGTGGCTGGGCAGGTAGGGGGGTGGGGGGGGGGGGATCGCTCACCCCGCTCACAACATACGCGCGAACACCCACCTTTTCGTAAGTACAGAGACATGGGCGTAGACAGACAGACATTTAGATAGATACGTTGATACAATAGAAGACAAAACGTACACACGCACGCACGCACGCACACACACACACACACACACACACACACACACACACACACACACACACACACACACACCTCTCTCTCTCTCTCTCTCTCTCTCTCTCTCTCTCTCTCTCTATATATATATATATATATATATATATATATATATATATATATATATACATATAAAACAAAAACAAAAACACTTCATAAACACGCCAGGAAGAGCGAGGTGAGGATCCTACACCACGAATAGTTATGATACAAACTCGCAGACCTTGAGAAAATGTCCGGACACGCCCCCTTTCTCCCCCCCCCCTCTTCCCCTTTCATCCTACCGCGTGCCCCTCCCCCTCCCCCTCTCCCCCTCCTCCTCCTCCGCTTCCTTCGGTCCCGATTGTGTAGTCGGAAAAATGAGAGAGGAAGGAGGAGGAATTCCCATTCTTTTTTCCCTCTTCCTAATCCTCGTTTTCTTTTATTTCTTCTTTCTTCTCCTCCTCTTCTTTTTCTTTTCTTCTTCTGTTTCTCCTTCTTCCAATCCCTCCTTCTCTTTCTTTTCCTTTAACTTCTTCTCCTACTTCTCCTTCTTCCAATCCCTCCTCCTCTTTCTCCTCCCCCCTCTTCTTACCCCCTTCCATTCGACCAGAGCGTTCCTGCGCAAATGAACTAGCGCAAGCTGGCCGTCCCACCCCCACCCCCTATCCCCAACACACGCACGCACGCGCAAACACACACACACACACACACACACACACACACACACACACACACACACACACACACGCACACAGCAGCGCCTCCTTCGCAAGCAGCTGCTCCGCGTGGGGGGAGGGGGGTGGGGGGTGGTGCGGGAGGTGGAAGGGGGGAATCCATACCACGAGGTCCTCATTCTGCAGACACTCCATCCTATATCAATAGGAAGCAGCTTCTACCGCGCAAAAAAAAGAAAAAAGAGAAAAAAAAATAGCAGCTTCGACGTAAACAGAAATGATGGGATTTACAACGAAGGAAGGAGACGGAGGAGGAGGAGGAGGAGGAGAGAAGGAGGGAATGCGAGGTTACGTCGACACGCGGACCTAAACATCGCGCGGAGTTGGAAAATGCGAAAATCATCTTTATTGACAGCTCTCTCTCTCTCACGTGCTTCAAGGATGACGCCATAGACAAAGGCGACGGAGAGGACCGCAGATGTTTGGGCAGACGCACGCACGCACGCACGCACGCACTCGGACACATACACGTACACGAATGCATACACGTGCACAGACACCTGCATACAGACATAAACACATGTACGTACACGCAGATACACACACACTAACTTCCTCATTCACTCTCACTCCGTCTCTGTCTCTCTCTTTCACACACACACACACACACATACAGAGAGAGAGAGAGAGAGAGAGAGAGAGAGAGAGAGAGAGAGAGAGAGAGAGAGAGAGAGAGAGAGAGAGAGAGAGAGAGAGAAGAGAGAGAGAGAGAGAGAGAATATCGAGGAGGCAAATTTTTTATTCCTCCGAGTGTGAAGAGCAAGAGATAGAGAGGAAAGAGGCAAGACGGGGGTGTGAGGGGGAGTGCGTGAGTGCGTGTGTTTGCGTGCGTGCGGCAAGACTTCCGGGGAGGATGTGGCGGAGGAGGAGGAAGGCGGTGTTCTTTCCAGCCGCAGATGGCAAGACGCACCGCAACCGAGAGGCTCCTCCCCCTTCTTCCTTCGCCTCCCCCCCTCCCCTCTCTCCTTTTCCTCCTCCCCCTGCCCTCTCTCCTTTTCCTCCTCCTCCTCCCCTCTCTCCTTTCCTTCCTCCCCCTCCCCTCTCTCTTTTCCTCCTCCCCCTCTCTCTCCTTTCCTTCCTCCCCCTCCCCTCTTTCCTTTCCTCCTTCCTCCTTCGCCTCCTCCCCTCCCCCTCCCCTCTCTCCTTTCCATCCTCCCCCTCCCCTCTCTCCTTTTCCTCTTTCCCTCCCCTCTCTCCTTTCCTTCTTTCCTCTACCCCCACTCCCCTTACAGCTCCCCTCCCCCTTTCCCACACCATTCCCCCTACACTACTCCTCGGTCCTTCTCCTTTTCCTCCTCCTCTCTCCCCCACCTCACTTCCTTTACCATCTTCACCCTCCCCCCATCCCCGTCTTGCTTCCCTCCCCACCTCACTAACCCTTTCCTCCCTCCCCCTTTCCCTCCCTACCCCCTACTTCCCTTCTCCCTACCACCTGTTGCCGGCGGAGTGGAGGGAGGAAGGCGGTGGGGGGGGGGGGGGAAGGGGGAGAATGTTCGACTTCCTGGGTTAAGGAAAGGAGAAGGAAAGAGTTTGAAGAAGGGTAATGGAAGAGAATGAGAAAGGGAGGGAGGGAGGGAGGGAAAAAGGGGGGTAGAGAGAAAGAGAGAGAGAGAGAGAGAGAGAGAGAGAGAGACAGAGAGAGAGAGAGAGAGAGAGAGAGAGAGAGAGAGAGAGAAAACCATGAGGAAGAGAGAAGAAAGAATAGGGTTGGGATCAAAACACATACACATACACATACACACACACACACACACACACACACACACAATACAAGCACCCTAACAAGAAAACTGAAAAGAAAGAAAAACAAACAAAAAGAGCGACATTGGGCCTCGAGGTTTCTGATCACAATCTTTTCACAATCCCTACAATCGGTGTCGCTTGAAGAGGGAAGCCGCCTAAGCCGTATAAATATGAATTAGTGAGCCATGGTGAGGGGGGAGGGGGAGCGTTGCAGTAGTAGTAGTAGTAGTAGTAGTAGTAGTAGTAGTAGTAGTATTGTGGTTACTATAGTAGTAGGAGCAGTAGTAATAGCTTTGTGGTTATAATAGTAGTAGTAGACGTAGAAGTAGAAGTAGTAGTAGATGTGGCAGTAGTAGTGGTTGTGGTAGTAGTAGTAGTAGTAGTAGTAACGGCTAGAAGAACAAGTTCCGGAGAAGAAAGAATGGAGAGCCGGCAGAGGAGAATAAATGAGAATAATAGAAGGAAAATGAAAAGACTCGACGGGAGGGAGAGGGAGAGGGGGTGAGAGAGAGAGAGAGAGAGAGAGAGAGAGAGAGAGAGAGAGAGAGAGAGAGAGAGAGAGAGAGAGAGAGAGAGAGAGAGAGAGAGAGAGAGAGAGAGAGAGAGAGACTCCACGTTGAATATTCAAGCCAAGGTCACCATAAAGTGCGAAATGTGCGTACCTCACCGACTCATACCCAAACGTCCCTCTACCCCCATCCCTCCCTCCTTCTCTCCCTCCATCTACCTATTCATTCTTCCCTCCCCATCTCTCCTTCTCCGCCTCCCTCCCTCCCTCTTCTCTTCACTCATCCGCTTATGCATTCTTCGCTCTCTCCCTCCTTCGGCTCTATATTCTTCTCTCCCTGCCTCCCTCCGCCTCACTCCCACCTTCCCTCTCCTTCTCTCCCTCCCTCCATCTATCCACTCTTCCTTCTTTCCCTCCTTCCATCTATCCATTCTTCCTTCCCTCCCTCCCTCCCTCCCTCCATTCTTCCTTCTTTTCCTCCTTCCCTCCCTCCATTCTTCCTTCTTTTCCTCCTTCCATCTATCCATTCTTCCCTCCCTCCATTCTTCCTTCTTTTCCTCCTTCCATCTATCCATTCTTCCCTCCCTCCATTCTTCTTTTCCTCCTTCCATCTATCCATTCTTCCCTCCCTCCCTCCCTCCATTCTTCCTTCTTTTCCTCCTTCCATCTATCCATTCTTCCCTCCCTCCCTCCCCTCTCACGCCCACCCTCGTCCGCGCCCGTAAAAATCACTGTCCCCAACGGCCTCCGAAACCAGACGGACAGGGTGGCGGTAGGGGATAGGTGTGGGGGGGGGTGAGTGGGCGGGGGATAGTAGGCCAGTGGGCGTCAGTAGGGTAATGGGCGGCGGTTTGGGAGATCGCATGCGGCGGTAAGGGGTGGGGAGGGAGGGAGGGAGGGAGGGAGGGAGGGAGGGAGGGAGGGAGGGAGGAAAGGAGGGAGGGAAGGGGGTAGTGAGGAGGGAGGGAGGGATAAATGGGGAGAGAGGGAAGGAGGGAGGGAAGAACGTAGGTAGGCAGGGGAGGGGTTAGGGAGGAAAGGGGGTAGGGAGGGAGAGAAGGAGGGAGGGAGAGAGGGAAGGGGGTAGGTAGGGAGGGAAGGAAGGAGAGAAGGGGGTAGGTAGAGAGGTAGGGAGGGAGGGAAGGGGGAGGCAGCGAACTCTGACGAAGGAAACTGGAACAAAATACACGTATATACGCGAGCGGGGCGACAGGTGACGCTTTCCGCCCACCTGCGCTGTGCCGAGAGGGAAGGTGGGCGGGGAAGAGCAGGTGGCGGTGGGTCGTGTGTCTCTTCCGAGGTGGGCCTGTGTTTTTTCTTTCCTTTTCCGGCATTTTTAGCTCTTGTTTATCATTGTCATTTTCAGCAATCTCATCAAAACAATTATTAACATTATTATTATCATTACTATCATCATCATTATGACTATTATTAATGTTATATCACTATTATTAAGGTTTTTACTATTACTACTCTTATTATCACTATTATCAATGTTTTCACTATTACTACTGTTATTATCACTATTATTAATGTAATCATCACTATCATCATCATCATTATGATCATTATCGTCATTATTATAGATATCATATTACCACACTATATAATCATCATTGCCATTGGAACTATTATGATTTGACAATAATCCATTACCATGAATATTAGAAAGATCATTAGAATTAAACACTTACCATCATTAACATCATCAGTCTTACTAATTCTACCAATTACTCGTGCATTATTTCTTATAATCATTATAATCATTATCTTTTTGAACACACTTTTATTCCCTCATTACCCCCCTTTGATCATAAATCCTATCAACAATACGTTCATTATCATGCGTCACTCATTTTCTACCATCATGCATCAGTGTTATAATTACCATTCTATTGTTATCCCGAAAATATCCTCGTTAATGCTACTTCTCCAGCCTTCACCTCTGACCTACCCCCCTCCCTCGTCACCACCCCCTTCTCTCACCCCTTCCTATTCCCCTCACCCCCCTATCTGACCGCTTCCTCTCCCCCTCCCTCACCCCTTCCTCTTCCCTTCATCCATTCCCTGTCCCCTCCTCATCCCTTTCCCTTCCCCCCTCACCCCCTTCCTCTTCCCTTCATCCATTCCCCTTCCCCCTCACCCCCTCCCTCATCCCTTCCTCTTCCCTCCTCCTCATTCCCCTTCCCCTTCCCCCTCAACCCTCCCTCCCTCCACCCCTTCCCCTCCCCCTTCCCCATTCCCCATCCCCCTCACCCCCTCCCTTACCCCTTCCACTTCCCTCAACCCCCTCCCTCACCCCACCCCACCCCGACCCCTTGCACCCACGGATGACGAAAGCAATGTATTCAGTTTCACGTAAAAGAATTCAATAACAATTTCCTCAGATAAAGGGCAGACACACACACACGTAGGACAAACAGACCTGAAACATACAGGAAAAAGAGACGCAAACAAGCAAACACATACATACACACACACACACAAACATACATGTACGCACGCACATCCATCCAAACACGCACACACACACACAGACAAACACACACGAACGCACACACACAGACAAACACACACACAAGCACACACGCAGACAAACAAACACACATACACGCACGCACACCCATCCAAACACGGACACGCACACACACAGACAAACACACACACAAGCACACACGCAGACAAACAAACGCACGCACACCCATCCAAACACGGACACGCACACACACCTGGTTCCCAAAGCGGCGACACACTCCACCGATGATGACCTGTCGGGCCGGAAATGACCGAAGGCAGGAAAACCCCTTCAGACGGATACTCTGTGTGTGTGTGTGTGTGTGTGTGTGTGTGTGTGTGTGTGTGTGTGTGTGTGTGTGTGTGTGTGTGTGTGTGTGTGTGTGTGTGTGTGTATGTATGTATGTATGTATGTATGTATGTATGTATGTATGTATGTATGTATGTATGTATGTATGTATGTGTGTGTGTGTGTGTGTGTGTGTGTGAAGACGCTGACACGGGTTTCGATCCGAACCCGTCGACCACACACAATCTTGCTCTTCTTTTGTGTATAATATATATCTTATCTCATAAAACAGTAAATGACTTTCGCCTTCCGGATTGCAACACTCACACCAAGGTCCTGTCTTGCAACTGCCAAAGTGAGAGTCGAATGCTCCTGCAGACAACAAGAGGCGGTGAGACATCGTGCAGAAACGATGACTCTGAGAAGCTAAAAACGTTTTTTTTCGTGAAACGTTTTGCTCTCTTCAGTATCCAAAATGACGACAATGACCGTTACATTTTGAGAAAATACGAACGCAGCAGCAAAGCAGATAATAAAACACATGGGTAAAAAATGTGATGAAATGTATGCAAAATCACACATTCGTTTGACTTGAGTTTTAAAAACATTAATCAAAAACCTCGTGACACAAAAAAAATGGTTTGGGAAGTGGCATTAATAGCAAAAAAAAAGAAGAATAAGAATAAGAATAAGAGGAAGAAGAGGCACGAACAATCATGAAAAATAAAACACCATCAACACCCGGGAAACGAGAGAACGCCAACAACCAGGAAAAAATGAAACCGCCAAGGACAAAAAAATAATAATAACAGGTAAACAAATAAAAATAAATAAAAGATAATAATAATAAAAAATAATAAATAAATAAATTAAATAAATAACACATAAAATAAAAAATAACAGTCACACTATAAATACCATTGCTAGCGTATCCCCCGAAACCCCATAGGGTGTTCAGTCCACTCGAGTAACGCTGGGAATCGATCAAGGAGACAGACAGGAAATTCGAGGGAAAAACAGCGCGTGACGATGGAAGGAAGGGGAACGAAGGAGTGAAAATAAATGGAGGAATAAGAGGAGATGCATAAAGGTGGGTAGGGATGAGGGAAGGAGAGTATGGGAAAAGGTTTATTATAAAAATTATCATCCACGTGGGATCGATCATAGCCCTATGAACGGAAAAGTGGGGAAGTGTTAAATGTTAAATAAGTTTAAATCTTTCATTTGATTTTTTTTTTTTTTTAATATTTCGTCGTCACCTAATCCAAAATAATAATAAACAGCTTCTCACTGAATATTTTCCAAACTTTTCACGAAATACAAGAAAACAGAATTATCCGAGAGTCAGTCAGACTAATATATAAAAAAAAACATTAGCTAATCACAAATAAATGTAATACAACCTCCTATTAATCACACAAGGTCACATTTCCTATACAAAATATCAGTTTCAATATTCCGATTGGAC
>NC_091578.1:10330417-10336587 GCF_042767895.1 Penaeus vannamei
GAGAGAGGGAGAGGGAGAGATAGAGATAGAGATAGATAGATAGAGAGAGAGAGAGGAAGAGAGAAAGAGAGAAAGAGAGAAAGAAAGAAAGAGAAGAGAGAGAAGGAAGGAAAAGGAGAGAAAAATGCAAACATCACACCCAACCAGGTTGCAGTGTGCGCGCGGAACAAAGCAAAGTGTCAAAAATGTTGTGTCACACTCATTCGTGTCTGTCAGTCACTTATTCCCATGTCAGGTCTATGACACGGATTACCAACTCGTGTTTTTTCCTCACACGTGGAAAAGTGAGTAAATTTATTTTAAAAAATGGAATACGTAATCATCAACAGTAAATTACTGTTGTTTGTTTGTGTGTGTGTATGTGTGTAAGTGTGTATGTGTGTATGTGTGTATGTGTGTGTGTGTGTGTGTGTGTGTGTGTGTGTGTGTGTGTGTGTGTGTGTGTGTGTGTGTGTGTGTGTGTGTGTGTGTGTGTGTGTGTGTGCGTGTGCGTGCGTGCGTGCGTGCGAGTGGTGAGAGAAAGAGAGAGAGAGAGAGAGAGAGAGAGAGAGAGAGAGAGAGAGAGAGAGAGAGAGAGAGAGAGAGAGAGAGAGAGAGAGAGAGAGAGAGAGAGAGAGAGAGAGAGAGAGAGAGATTGTGTGTGTCTACCAAATAAATATATCACGTATAAAGCACAAATATGATTTCATGATAACCACTTTATCAAATACATCTCAAACATCCACATCACAAACCAATCAGTCCATAAACGACATAAAGAAAAGAAATATATCAACACAAAAGCAAAATAACCTCAAAGAGATACACAAAATCAACAAATAAATAAATAAACCCCTTTATCCCTCCCCCCTTTCCAAACGACCAGTGTTGCCAACCAATTAAAAAAAAAAAGGACAACTATTCTCCGTCCCTAACAACACTTGACGTCCCTTGTTGACCTCAGCGTGGAAGGTCGAGAGCCTGGGCAAAGGTCAAACGACAAACTAAACAAGGTCAAGAATGAAGCGCCTCTTTTGCACAACCCGTCTTGACCTCCCCTCCCCCCCTCCCCCCACCCCCAGTACCCATGACTTTTCCCCCGCCTCCTCGTCGTGTCCTCTGCGCCCCCTCCCCCCATCTCCTTCTCCCCCCCCCCCCCGCTGAGGGTGAACGTTCTGTTGCCTGACTGCATTTTGACGCATTCTCTCTCTCTCTCTCTCTCTCTCTCTCTCTCTCTCTCTCTCTCTCTCTCTCTCTCTCTCTCTCTCTCTCTCTCTCTCTCTCCCTCCCTCTCTCTTCTATCAATCTATTATCTATCTGTCACTCTATTTACTCTTTTCATCTCTCTCTTACACTAGATAAATAGACAGAGAATTGATGAATAGAAAGATGGACAGATAGGTACATATACACACAGATAAAAAGACGTATGTAGGTGACAGACAGACAAAGAAAGAGACAAAAAGGAAGATTTATAGACACTACCACCAGGAAGAAGGGAATGGGAGTGAGTGAGTGAACTAATGAATGAATGAATGAGAGAGAGAGAGAGAGAGAGAGAGAGAGAGAGAGAGAGAGAGAGAGAGAGAGAGAGAGAGAGAGAGAGAGAGAGAGAGAGAGAGAGAAATAGAAATAGAAACGATAGTTAGATAAAGACAGACACAGAGAGAAGAAGAGACCAAACACCAGAGAGAGAATGAGAGGGAAAGAAAGCAAGAGAGAGAGAAAGAGCAAGAGGGAGAGAAATATAGAGAAATAGATAGATAAATAGACAGAGAAGAGAGTAGAGACCAAACACCAACAGGAGCCCGGACAGAACTCTTACCAAAACACAAGCCTGACCTTGAGGTAACACAACACGAATTTAGCAAACGACACAGAAGTGTGCGTGCGTCGTAAGAGGGGGAGGGGGCTTATGAGGGGAGGAGAGGGGAAAAGGAAGGGAGAAAATGGGGAGAGGAAAGGAAGGGAGATGGGGAGGGAAAAGGAAAAGAGGGGAAGAGGAAGGGAAGGAAAAAGGGAGAGGAAAGAGGAGGATGGGGAGGGGAAAGGAAGGGAGAAAATGGGGAGGGAAGAAAGGAAGGAGATTGGGAGAGGAAAGGAAGGAGAAAGGGAGGGAAGGAAGGAGAAAATGGGGAGGGAGGGGAAAGAGGGGAGGGGAAAGGAAAAGAAAGGGAGGGGAAGGGGGGGATGGGGAGGGAAGGGAAAAAGGGAGGGAAGGATGGGGAGGGGAAAGGAAAAGAAAGGGAGTGGAAGGGGGAGGAAGGGGAAAGAAAGGGTTGGGAAGGGAGAAAATTGGGAGGGGATGGGGAGGTAAGAAAAGGGAAAAGTAGGGGGAAAGGTGAAGGATAAGAGAAGGGAAATGAGGAAAGAAAGGAGAGGTAGAAGAAGAGAAAAGTGAGGGAAGAAGAAAGGGAAGTAGGAGAAGGGAAAAACAAGAGGAAAGGTGAAGGATAAAAGAGGGGATGTGGGAAAGAAAGGGAGGATAAGGGAGGAAGAGGGGAAGGGCAAGGGGTCTTTAAAGAAGAGCAATTTTATTTCCTTTTCCCCTCAATTCTAACAACTTTTCTTCACTCCATTTGATTGTATTTTTGCCTATTTCCATACATTCCGCGATTTCCCATTAATTTGTTAATCCATCTGTTTATTTATCTGTGTCTCCATCTATACATCCATCTATCAAGTTATCTGTGTATCCATCCATCTATCAAGTTATCTGTGTATCCATCCATCTATCAAGTTATCTGTGTATCCATCCATCTATCAAGTTATCTGTGTATCCATCCATCTATCAAGTTATCTGTGTATCCATCCATCTATCAAGTTATCTGTGTATCCATCCATCTATCAAGTTATCTGTGTATCCATCCATCTATCAAGTTATCTGTGTATCCATCCATCTATCAAGTTATCTGTGTATCCATCCATCTATCAAGTTATCTGTGTATCCATCCATTCATCTACCTATTCATCTGTGTATCAATCTATCCATTCATCTGTGTATCTATCAATCCATCTATCTGTCTGTGTATCTATCTATCCATCTATTTATGTGATATCCATCCATCTATCTATTCATGTGTATCTATCTACCCATTTATTTATATGTGTATCCATCCATCAATCTATCTATGTATCCATCTATCCATCCATCTATTTATCTGTGCATCCATTTATCCATCTATCTGTGTATCCATCTATCCATCTATCTATGTATCTATCAATACATCTATCTATTTATCTGTGTATCTATCAATCCATCTATCTATTTATCTGTGTATCCATCTATCCATCTATTTAAATGTATCTATCCATCCATCTATCTATTTATCTGTGTATGCATCCATCCATATATCTACTCATTTGTGTATCGATTCATCTATAGATTTATCGGTCTATCCATCTATGCATTAATATATGTCTCTCAATCAACCGACCTAAATACATGTACATAAACTGCACATCTATATAACGATAACGTTAACGACAGTGACAAAAACGATTATAATAATGATGATAACAACGATGACAACATTAACAATAATAAACATAATAAAATAAAAAATAATAACAAAATAATCATAGTATAATAATAATAATAATAATAATAATAATAATAATAATAATAATAATAACAACAACAACAAAAGTATTGATGATAAAAATTATAACAATAATAACAACACTGATAATAGTTATCATTTCAACAATAATAAAATAATAAAAAACTACTATAATAACACTACTAATAACAACAATAATGATGATAATAATAAGTTTAATAAAAATAGCTTTAACAACAATAACAATAATGGTAATAATAATAAATAACAAGAGATAACATTAACAGCAATAATAGTAATAACCATGACAATAACAACAATCATCATCATACCATTAACAATAATAACATAATTATGATAATTTCAACATAGAATACTAACCATAATACTGATAATAATAATAACAAAATCAACAATGATAATAATAACAATAAAATAATAACAATAACAAATAAAACAATCAATAACAATAACAATCAAAACAATTAATAACAATAACATTACTGAAATTGAAAATGATAATGATGATAATGATGATAATAATAACAATAACAAAAACATTACAATAATTAGAATTAATCACAGCTACGAAACAACAACAATAACAAAAATACATCACCAGCCCTCGCAATAACAAGGACCAAAACAATAACAATGGGAATAAATCACATAAATCAGATGAATTGAAAAAAAAAAAATCACACAATACATAATGGGAACCAAATAGGAATCGAGAAGTGAGAACGACTTAACGGGGTCTTTCTCACCCACTCCTTCGCTGACCCCGTTAACAGATGGTTTGCGAACTGCGAGAGACAAGCACATACGGTGAGAAATTTCTACTTTTTTCTCTCTTTATTAAAATAGGGCCAGGTAGATAGAGCCTATGACGATTGGTGTGAGAGATGGGGTATGGGAGGGAGGGGGAGGAGGGAGGGAGAGGGAGAGAGAGGGAGAGGGAGAGGGAGAGGGAGAGGGAGGAAGGGAGAGAGAGAGGGAGGAGAGAGAGAGAGAGAGCAGGAGAGAGAGAGAGAGAGAGAGAGAGAGAGAGAGAGAGAGAGAGGGGGGAGGAGAGAGAAGGGGGAAAGGGGGAGGGAGGGAGGGTGGGAGGGAAGGAGAGGGAGAGGGAGAGGGAGAGGGAGAGGGGGAGAGGGAGAGAGAGAGGGAGAGGGAGAGAGAGAGAGAGAGAGAGAGAGAGAGAGAGAGTAAAAATAAAAAATCATACCAATCTTTTTACGGATAACTCTTGAGTTTTCGTAATCATTCTCAAAAGATTCGCAACAAAATTCCTGGACATCCACACATTTAGAAATCGCGAAATATTAACACCAAAAATGGATGGACAGACTCTTTTCAGTTCAAAATTTCGAAGACAGTTCACAAACCGATACAAGCTGGCACATAAAACAGTGACTCGTCTCTATAATTGCTCGCCTGAATGGTCAAAGGTGATGTCGTAAAACGCTAGAATTGTGCCGAAGCAGATCAACTTTAAGTGGAACACATTTTTACCACACTTCGCCACAGAGACCAGGCGACACTAACCATTCATAGTTTTGAAAGTTCAAGAAATAGGCCTACATAGTCACATGCGGTCGGGCAGCCAGGCAGACACAGATACACACGCACACAAATCCATGTGGGCGCCATATCCTCAAGTGTCAAACATTCCCGCATGGTACCCAGCAGTACCCAATTCGTGTTTTTCATACCAGGCGAGCCACGCCTACAGAGCGTACCCCTCTTCTTCTGCCGGTGTGCAGTTCCTGAATAAAACATCCCCACTTCTTTTTTGCCTAACCTTTCGCAAGTTTCCTGGTGGGGGAAGGGAGGTACATTCATGGGGGGTAAAAGAGGTGGAAGGAGAAGGGGGGAAACCGGCGGTTAGTTCCCCCACCCTCCTATCCCCCAGCCCATCCCCCCAGTCAACCGGTATGACCAGTTTGTTAGACCGCGATGTTTGGAGACGCCAAGGAAGCGAACACTTGGCGTGGGGAGGGGCACCAGGAAGAAAAATTATGAGAGGAGTTTTCCCTCTTTTGGGGAATTTTTAAGGGCGGCTTTGATTTCCCGAAATGTTCTTTTTCCTTAGCTTATTCAATTCATTTTGAGCTTGACGATTCAGTATTCTGTTTTGGCGTGCTTTCCCTCATGTCGGAATCGAAAGAATGAGAAAATGCTAGAAATGCTCCCTAAATTGGCCGGTATTTTCGTATCTTCCTAAATCATCTGCCGCAGAATTTCAGAATAGGCCCCTAGAATTCGTTAGACCTTTGGTACCTGATTAATGACCTTCTTGTACCTCACTCAGTTGCTTCCACGGTTTCCCTAACAGGTGTCCCTCCCTCTTACAGACATCCCTCTTTAAGGTGTCTTCCCAATACATGTGAGTCATGTTTTTCGTTGAGATATCTGCTTTTCCTTTCAATAACATCCAGGTACGACTTATGGACATACGATCGTGTTTGTATATTTAGCAATATGCCTGTACACAGACCCATGATACATAGAATTGAGATAAAAGAAATAACTGGATAAGCATTAAAACATTATTTGACATAAACCAGCCACAAATATGTGATGCTAAATGATTCTTTCGCTACGTTAGATCAACCACGATGAATGTTA
>NC_091578.1:10337087-10342087 GCF_042767895.1 Penaeus vannamei
AAAATTTTTGATAAAATTTTCACATGGGTTCAGTAATAATCGTCACCCACCGTCACAAAACCTGCCATCCAGTTCGTCAGTCAGTCAGTCTGCCATCCAATTCGTCAGGCAGTCAGTCATCCAGTTCGTCAGCCCTCGTCTGCCATCCACCCCAGTCGTCAGTCTGTCATCCATTCCTGGTCAGTTGCCACCCAAATTCGTCAGTCAGTCGCCATCCATTCGTCAGTCAGTCAGTCTGCCACCCAAACCGTCAGTCAGTCTGCATCCATTGTGTCAGTCGTCATCCGTTCGTCAGCGTTCTATCCATTCGTCGTCAGTCAGTTCCATCCATTCGTCAGTCAGTCGTCATCCAGTTCGTCAGTCAGTCATCGCCATCCAATTCGTCAGTCAGTCTGTCATCCAATTCGTCAGTCAGTCAGTCTGCCATCCAATTCGTCAGTCAGTCAGTCTGCCATCCAATTCGTCAGTCAGTCAGTCATCCAGTTCGTCAGTCAGTCAGTCTGCCATCCAATTCGTCAGTCAGTCAGTCATCCAGTTCGTCAGTCAGTCAGTCTGCCATCCAATTCGTCAGTCAGTCAGTCTGTCATCCAATTCGTCAGTCAGTCAGTCTGCCATCCAATTCGTCAGTCAGTCAGTCTGCCATCCAATTCGTCAGTCAGTCAGTCTGCCATCCAATTCGTCAGTCGGGTCACCTTGCATTTCCCCTCAGCCCAACCCGACAATCGGCCTGCCACCCAAATTCGTCATTCGTCAGTCACCCATTCAACCATCCTACCAGCCAGTTCGTCAGTCATTCAGTCTGCCATCCAATTCGTCAGTCATTCAGTCTGTCATCCAATTCGTCAGTCATTCAGTCTGTCATCCAATTCGTCAGTCAGTCAGTCATTCCCAGCCATCTGAAAATCCCTGCCACCCAGTCAGTCCCTTCTCAGTCACCCATTTAAAATCCTAAGCCAGTTCAGTCAGTCAGTCTGTCATCCAATTCTCAGTCAGTCAGCCTCCAGTTCGAAATCAAATCGGCCTGCCATCCAATCCTCGTCAGTCATTCACCTTACCACCAGTCGTCAGTCAGCCAGTCTGTCATCCAATTATCAGTCAGTCAGCTGCGTTACCCAATTTCGCATCGGCCTGCCATCCATCGTCACATCGTCAGTCACCCATTCAACCATCCTCCACCAGTTCCGTCCAGTCAGTCGTCATCCATTCTCAGTCAGTCAGCTCGCCATTTCCCTCAGTCAATCGGACAATCGGCCTGCCATCCAGTCAGTCCCTTCGTCAGTCACCCATTCAACCATCCTACCAGCCAGTTCGTCAGTCAGTCAGTCTGTCATCCAATTCATCAGTCAGTCAGCCTGCAGTTCCTCAGTCAATCGGACAATCGGCCTGCCATCCAGTCAGTCCCTTCGTCAGTCACCCATTCAACCATCCTACCAGCCAGTTCGTCAGGAAGCGTCACGCAGGCACTCCCTCGCTCGCCCAACACTTACTTGTAGTAGAGCCACAGGGGAGTGTGCGGCGCCGGCTCCACCTTGACCGAGGTCCTGTCCAAGCCGCTCAAGATGGACACATACCGGGGGCGCTTCTTTCCACAGTCCCGCATCACAAGCAGGTCCGCCGCCCCCCCCTTGATTGCCTGCTTCTGCTTTGGCTTCTGTGGCGGGGGTGGGGGTGGGGGATGGGTGATGGGGTCCGCTCGTTCTCTGCTTTCTATATTTTTTTTTGGTTGAGGTTTAGTAATCGGTTGGTTTGTGATGATTTTTTTTTTGTAAAATATGTAACACTGTGGTCTCTTTGCGTTGGGTTTGATAGTTTTTTTTTTTAGTCCTGCGGTCTCTTTTTTTTCTTGGGTTGCTGTTTACGCGTTTGTTTTGAGTCGGTTTTTGTTTTTCTGTGATTGTTTTGATATGCTGTTTTTTTTTTTTTTACATGGTGGGAAGATATATTGATTAGAATGGTTTAATAGATTAAGATTTTTATCTCTCTCCCTTCCTCCTTTTCCCTCTCTCTCCCACCCCCTTTCCCCTCTCCTCTCTCCCCTCCTTTTCCTCCCTTCCCCCCCCCCTTCCTCTTCCTCTCTCCCCATCTCCCTTTCCCCCTCCTTCCCTCTCTCTCTCTCTCTCTCTCTCTCTCCCCCATCCATTCCCTCCCCTCTTCCCCTCTCCCCCCCTCCCCCCTCTCCCCCTTTCCCTCCCCCTCCCTCCCTCCCCCTTCCCCCCCTCCCTCCTCCCTCCCTCCCTCCCCCCTTCCCCCCCTCCCTCCCTCTCTCTCCCCAAGAACACGGGCGCAACCGCAGCCCCAACATCAAGCAAAATCTTTCAAGAGAGTGAAACCTTTAAATTCCCTTCGGGTCTTTTGCTAAATTATTCAGGACCTCAGAGGCGGCTTTCGAAATTTCAGTCCAAGCTTACGGTGTGTTATTTGTGACTTTCCCTTTTCCTCATTTTTTTAAAAACTTTTTCTTCGCTTTATAGTTCATCGTGTTTTTCTTCTTTCTCCCGTTCTTAACTGTTCTTTAAGCTCGCATAATTTTTATTTCTCTCTTTCTTTCTCTCGTATCTTATTATTTTCCCTTTTTTTCCCCTTTTTTTTTTTTTCCCTTCCCCTTATTTTCCTTCCTTTTCCTTTTTTCCTCTTTTTTCCCTCTTCTTTTTCCCTTTCCCCTTTTTCCTTCCCCCTTTTTTTTTCCTTCTTTCCCCCAATTTTCCACCCCCTTTTTTTCCTCCCTTTTCCCTTATTTTTTCCCTTTTTTTCCCTTTTTCCTCCCCTTCCCTTATTTTCCCCCCCCTTTCCCTTATTTTCCCTCCCTTTCCCCTATTTTCCCCTCCTTTCCCCTTACCTCCCTCCCCTTTCCCCCTACTTTTCCTCCTTTACCCTTACCTCCCTCCCTTTTCCCCTTATTTTCCCTCCCTTTCCCCTTGGCTTTCCCTCCCTCTCCCTTTAGTTTTCCTTCTCTCCCACCTTTTTCCCTCCCTTTTCTCCTTGGGGGTTTCCCGTTTCCCCTCATTTTCCTCCCTTTCCCCCTTAGTTTTCCTTCCTTTTCCTCTTGGTTTTCCTTCCTTCGTCGCGCTCGAGAGAATTCCAAAGAGGGGAACCGGCTGCGTCATCTTGATCGATTACGTCATTGCCACTCTTCTCCTCATTCTCCCCCCGTTTTCCCCCTTTCTCCTCCTTCGTGTCTCCTCTTTTCCCCCTTTTTTTCCCTCCTCCCTTCCTTCTCCCTTTCTCCTCTCTCGCCTCTTTCTCCTCCTTCTTTGTCTCCTCTTTCTCCTCTATCTCCTTCTTTGTCTCCTCTTTCTACTCTTTCTCCTCTGTCGCCTCTTTCTCCTTCTTTGACTCCTCTTTCTTCTCTTTCTCCTCCATCTCTGTCTCCTCTATCTCCTCCTTCTTTGTCTCCTCTTTCTTCTTCTTCTTCTTTGAGAGAGAGAGAGAGAGAGAGAGAGAGAGAGAGAAAGAGAAAGAAGAAAGAGAAAGAGAAAGAGAAAGAGAAAGAGAAAGAGAAAGAGAGAGAAGAAGAAAGAGAAAGAGAAAGAGAAAGAGAAAGAGAAAGAGAAAGAGAAAGAGAAAGAGAAAGAGAGAGAGAGAGAAAGAGAAAGAGAAAGAGAGAGAGAGAGAGATAAAGATAGATAGATAGATAGAGAGAGAGAGAGGATCAAATGACCGGCAAACCACTGTCAAACAGCCAGTCAGCGGAGGCGCGCGAGACACCGGCCGTGAATTATTCAACCGCTTCTCCTGCCCTCGCTTCGCCTCGCCACCGCCTGCTCTCCTACCACACCACTCGCCTACCACACTTACCACACGGCTTATTTACCACAAGGCTTAATTCCCATACGACTTATCTACCACACGGTTCACTTCCCATACGACTTATCTGTCATACTGTTCAATCTCTAGTCTTATCTACCACACGGTTCACTTCCTATACGACTTATCTACCACACTGTCACTTTCCATACGACTTATCTACCACATTGTTCAATTTCCACACGTCTTATCTACTTCACGGTTCACTTATCTATCACACTGTTCACTTCCTATACGCCGTATCTACCACATTGTTCAGTTTCTAGTCTTATCTACCACACGCTTCACTTCCTATACGACTTATCTACCACATTGTTCAATTTCTAGTCTTATCTACCACATGGTTCGCCACATGGCTGTACTACCACATGGACCCACTTTGGCTGAAGTACCGTATGACTTCCTTACCAGGCAAGTGAACTATCACACGACTCCCGGAAAACAAGGTTAAGCTCCCAAATGACTGAACTACCACAACATACCATCTTACAAGAGGACGCACCACAACCACCACAGTAAATGCCACACTAAAATGCCCTACCCACTCCACTACCATACTCTTCTAGAGCAACCTACCACACTCAAACCATAACACAGTGGTTCGGCCAAATGCCATAGTTACATTACCATTTTAGTACCACCGATATAATTTGCCTTGTTAGAATTGTGCGAGGACCGACCCAAAGACTATTCGTATACTTGACATGCATAAATAAAGAAATAAATGCACATTTATCAATCTAGACATGTATATCAACCGGGCAATTAGATAGATAAATGTATATCTATGAGATGTATAGACAGATATGCCTTTATTTCTGCGTCTGTATTCATGAACATTCAGTGGGTCGGGCCTGGTACAATTTGAACAAACCGGCCGTATAACACTAGGCTCTGATCCCATACGAATTCACCGCGTAAGTTATAAAGGCGTTTATGCACTAACTCATCTAAGTTGTTTTAGGAACTAGCACACAACACAGAGCAACATATAAGGGTTCATATTGATTCGTCATAACACCAATGCAACAACCTCTCGATGTATTTTGAAAACATTGGGTAATGGATTGAAAAAAAAGGCGTGTCAGTATTGCATTCTGGAGAGATTGTGTTCTTTTACGTAACTTTGCGTTCGTTATTAGCAAATGAGTTCTGAAGATCTAACAAAAAAGTGTATTTTGGTTTACACGAGAGGC
>NC_091578.1:10354587-10367087 GCF_042767895.1 Penaeus vannamei
CATACACACACACACACACACACACACACACACGCACACACACACACACACACACACACACATACATACACGCACACACATACACAAACGCATAAGCACACGGAAACGCATACACGCACTCAAGCACACGGACACACACACAAGAAAATTAAACAGTGTGAATTTAATGTATCAGAAATTAGGGACCATCAATAAGCGATAAGGGATACAACATATATACGAGAAAACACCCCAAAAATATGCGAAAGTAAACAAGAGAAAAAATCGAAATGAAAACACTTAAATACGTACATATGCTAACACCAAATAAGTGAATAATTACGACATTTTTAGACATGTATAGCGACCTTACTCATTAATATATATATATATATATATATATATATATATATATATATATATATATATATATATATATATATATGTATATATATATATATATATATATATATATATATATATATATATATATATATATATATATATATATATATATATATATCAATGGAATCAAACGCCATATACACAACAAATCGAAAAATCAATACTATCCAAAAATAAATATTAAACCGACGAATATACCAACAAAACCACAACAATACGACAACAATCCTCCATTTGTTTATAAACACCTCCCTTCCCCCGTCCTCATAACCCAAAGCACTCACCTGAAATATAAAAGTAAACACTATGATACCCGCAACGCCAATGTTATTAGATCGACAGAGTCCCATTAATTCATTAGAGAGAATAGGTCGTGATAACCGCCCACGCCCACACTATAAACAGGGAGGGTGGGGGTGGGGTGGGGGGGGTTGCCATCCACTCGTGCTTGCAGGGAAATTTTCGGTCAGTTCTCGTTGCGTTTTTAAGGATTTTTTTTAATCACTAAACATCAAACGAAATTTTAAGACAAATATGGTAACCTTTTTCTTGCTAATATTAACGTTATTCTTTATTATGTTTAATTTGAAATTATTAACTATTAATTTGAAATAATTATTAATTATTAATTATTAATTTGAAATAATTATTAATTATTGATTATTAATCTGAAATAACTATTAATCATTAATTGTTATTAATTATTAATTTGAAATTATTAAACTTATTCTTTATTATGTTTGATTTGTGTACGAGTGGGACCGTTTGGCATTACGTTTGTTTATGGATATAAGGAAGGAAGGTTCGAGATTTGGGTGTTTCTGTGTCATTTTCTTTGTCAAGTTTGTAGGTTTTAAGAAATGGAATGCTGTGCCGAGTCCAGTATTTATTATTGTTATTTTTTTAACATATTGTTATTATTATTATTATTATCATTAATATTATTATCATCATTATTATTAATTTTTTCTATCACTATTATTATTATTATTATTATTATTATTATTTTCTTACAATTCTCACTTATTTCTATGACACAGGTGTGGTGGTAATTTGTCGAATATATCTAGTTATTTCTAGTTTCGTTTTTTTGTTGTTGTTTTTTTTACCTTTTTTTCCTTTTTTATAAATCGAGTCTGTCTACGGGAAGAGAGACTCAATTATTTTGTCACACTCGTTGAGGAAAAAAAGTCTAGAATGTATTTTTCTACGCATTTTCTTCTCATTTTTTCTTCATCTTCTTTTTCTCCTCCCCATTCTTCTTCTTCTTCTTCTTCTTCTTCTCCACTTTCTTTTTTCTTTTTATATTTTTCTTCCTTCTTCATTTAATCATTCTCCAGTCATTTCAGCGACAAATTGCCGTGCTGTTAACTTGCCCAAAATAACTTTCACTCCTTATGCGGGTAATTTCTTAAGTCGATTTTCAGATACATTTAAGTGCATATACAAGAAAACAGTAATAAAGAAGAAATTGACGAGTTTGAGAAAAATCATCTTTATTTTAAATGGTTTCCTTCTTTCACTCACCGTAGATCAAGACTCTTGTATTGCTATTTATTGTAATATTCTTCTTAACTAAAATATAAATCTATTTTCTTTTTATGTTCAGTGATATGAAAATCTTTAAAACATAATGAGAACTGACCATAAGTAAAATTTTCACATAATTAGATAATAAAGCGTTATTATTATTATCTTATGACGCATATATTGCTAAATAATGAAATATTATCTGATTTACGGTGATTATGGTGATTATGATGATAATGATGATGATGACAATGATCATGGCAGTTATGGAAGTGCTGATGTTGCTTCTACTACAACTAAAGATAATGATAATGATATAAATAATGATGGTTGTAATAATGGTGATAATGATGATAATAATCAAAATAAATACAATATTGATAATGACAATGATAATATCAATGATAATAATGATGATGATGATAATGATGATAATGATGATGATAATCATAATAACAGTAATAACAATAACAACAATAAAAATAGTGATGATAATGGTAATAACAATAATAATAACAATTACAATAATAACAACAGCAATAATAAAACATAATGGCAATGAACTTAAAACGATAATGATGATGATAAAGAAAGAAAGAAAACAAAACAAAACATAAAACATAACGGCAATGAACTTAAAACGATAATAATGACGATAAAGAAAGAAAAGAAAACAAAACAAAACATAAAACATAACGGCAATGAACTTAAAACGATAATAATGATAAAGAAAGAAAGAAAAACAAAAAAAAAGAACAATAAAAGATCCAACCCCCTTCGAGAGGATTCCGAACCCCACAAAACGGCATCGGATCCCAGCGTCGGGTGTCAAGACCTCGGGACCTTTTGGCGGGAATTAGCGGCTCCCGGTCGGCCAATTTTCGGGAATTCTCTTATGAAGGGAATTTTAGCGTTGGCATTTGAAGGATTTACTTAACACACATACACGCTGCATGCGCTGGATGTAGGAATATATATATATATATACACGATGACACACACACACACAGACACACACACAGACACACGCACACAAGTGTGTATATATATATATACATATATATATATATATATATATATATATATATATATATATATATATATATATATATATAATATATATAATATATATATATATACACACACACATATATATATATATATATATATATATATATATATATATATATATGTATATATATAATATATATATATATATATTATATATATATATTATATATATATATATATATATATATATATATATATATATATATATATATATATATATATATATATATATATATATAGATATAGATACACAATGACACACACACACATACACAGACACACGCACACAAGTGTGTATATATATATATATATATATATATATATATATATATATATATATATATATATATATATATATATATATATATATATACATATATATATGTATATATATATATATATAATATATATATAATATATATACATATATATATATATATATATATATATATATATATATATGTATATATGATATATATATATATATATATTATATATATTATATATATATATATACATATATATATATATATGTATATATATCTACTTATCTATTCATTTATATGTATATATCTATAGCTACCGAGAGACAAGTTTGCAAGAAATATACAACATATCTATCGGACAGGAAAAAAAAAAATCAAATACATACACTCTCCCGCTCGCATCACCTTCTTCCTCAGACAAAACGTCACGACCAAACCAAAAGGCACCGATTGCAGAAAGCCACACTTCCCCCCAGGTTACGCTTCTCCCCCCCCCAGGCTTACACTTCTCCCCCCACCCGGGTTACACTTCCCCCCGGAGTTACCGCCTTCTCCCCTCCCCCCTGGGTTACACTCCTCCCCCCCCTGGAGTTTACACTTCTCCCCCCCACCCCCGGGTTACACTTCCCCCCCGGGTTACACTTCTCCCCCTCCCCCCCGGGTTACACTTCTCCCCCCCCCCCGGGTTACACCCTCCCCCCCACCCCCGGTTACACTTCTCCCCCCGGTTACATATCTCTCCCCCCACCCCCTCTCCGGTTACACTTCCTCCCCCCCCACCTGGTTACACTTCTCCCCCCCGGGTTGCACGCCTACCCCCACCCCCCGGTTACACTTCTCCCATCCCACCCCGGGTTACACTTCTCCCCCCACCCCAGGTTACACTTCTCCCCCCCTCCCGGTTGTTACACTTCTTTCCCCCCCCCCCCCGGGTTACACTTCCCCCCCCCGGGATACACCTTCTCCCCCCCCCAACCCCACCCCCCCTTGGGTTAATGGAAATCATTGAAACCAGAGATAAAGCCATTAGATACGCATTCACGAACAAAAGAAAATCCCATTGTCTATTGTCGATTGGAGAAGGACGAAGTTTAAGTAGATTTTACGTCTTGTGATAATGGTCAATGGCGTCAACCTGCACGCTAAGGGTGAATTAAACATGTCTCCATGTTTTTTTTTCCTTTTTTTTTATGTCTCCAGGGCTTATTCATCTCTCTTTTGAGTATGAATAATTGGGTTGATTTTCGTTGTCTTTTTTACATTCATTTATTCTTTCTCTAAATCACTGAAAATAGAAACTCAATCGTGGAATTAAACAGATGAATTAAATTTAGAATTAAAGTAGAATTAAGCCCGCAAAAATGGCACAGGAACACAGACATAATACATAATTAACCGATCACATCTACCGACAGTCTAGCTTTTAATAATAAACAGATTCGTTACTATTCACGAACTACGTAACGAAGTCCTCCCTTTGACATGAAAGAGACTGGGTTTTTTAGTTCTGAAAAGTCATTGAGAAATCTAATATAAATGGATGTTCGTAAACAAATTCTCGAACATTCTCTTGTCGTGTGTTAATGTTATAAAAGATTGGACGAGGGAAGGATTTGAATAGCGAGAGATTAGTCTATCATTTTAATCATATCCTTTCATTATATACTTATTGTATTCACTATCTTTTGTTTATCATTCTTGTGGTTTTACGTAAAAAAAAAACTATTCACTATACTGAGTATCTATCTATCTTTTATTTATCATTCTTGTGGTTTTGTCTAAAAAAAAAAAAAAAAAAAAAAAAAAAAAAAAAAAAAAAAAAAAAAAAAAAACTAGGGCACACACAAGAATAATAAATGTAATTACGAAAAAACTTGATGGAAAGACCCAAGAGTTGGAACAAATTTTACTTGTATGAGACGGTAAAAAAAAGCAACTCGAAAAGATGTTTGGCAAAAGAAGTAATGAAAAAAGTTGTAAACTCAAGTTTGGAATATGTTAACCATGCAAAATGTTTTAATGAATAAATCCTGCAGCAATAAAAAAACGGTAAAAAACAGCTGATCGTGAAATATTATTGAAATGAAAATGAAAAAAACATACTTAACATAGAAGATTAAATTTACCACAGAGTTATGAATAAAAAGAAATTTAAACAAACTATCACAAAATGATATAATAACTGCAATGAGTAAAAAATGTAAAATATAATGTCCAAATACAATAACGCACATTTTTTCCGGACCCTCCATGGAAATGTCAAAATATTATAGTATTAATAACGTTTAATACCAAATAGATTGATATTCTGCCGTTATAATGAAACAATAAGCAATTGCAATAACAGTTATCAAATAGTCTTTTGTAATACAGAATATTTGACAGGTATTGATGTAACGATTTCTAAATCAAGAAAATCCAAAAATATACAGTTCTTTACGGTGAGGATTTTAGCAAACACAGTTAGTCGAATTTAATGGTTATTTTTCGGTCAGGGAATGGCAATTCTAATTTTAGAAAATTTTCTTAATACTGGTGTCATATTCCTTTGGAATTATGGATATACCTTTACTATTTGTGTCTATTTGACTATTTCTCTAATTCTGTCTGTCTGTCAGTCCCTATTTCTATTGGTCTTTCTGTCTCTTTATCTGCCTTTTTGTCTGTCTCTGTCTGTCTGTCTGTCTGTCTGTCTCTCTCTCTCTCTCTCTCTCTCTCTCTCTCTCTCTCTCTCTCTCTCTCTCTCTCTCTCCTCTCTCTCTCTCCCTCCCTCTCTCTCTCTCTCTCTCTCTCTCTCTCTCTCTCTCTCTCTCTCTCTCTCTCTCTCTCTTTCTCACTCTCTCACCCCCCCCTCTCTCTCTCTTTTTCTCTCTCTCTCTTTTTCTATCTCTGTCTCTCCCTCCCTCCTTCTCTCTCTCTCTCTCTCTCTCTCTCTCTCTCTCTCTCTCTCTCTCTCTCTCTCTCTCTCTCTCTCTCTCTCTCTCTCTCTCTCTCTCTCTCTCTCCCTCTCTCCGTCTCCCTCATTCAATATCAGTGAATATTTTGTTTAAAAAAAGATCCATATCTGTTGCAAAGACGAAGTATCATCAACCTCGACGTTCATGTCATCTATATTTTTTTCAGATAATCTATACTTGCTACAGATTACCTTTATACAGAATGGAAGTCTTTTTACTTGGATTCTAAGTCGATAAAGGGCGTTGCACTTGATGTTAGCAACTGTATTTTTACGAGGATATATGTGGAATTCCTTTAAGTGTAGAAGTTCCTCTGGAGGTGTCATTTGCATTATTAACCATGGCGTCCTTACGAGTCCTCCCACTTGGCCGCTCTTATTGACGACACTTTCACAAACTTCCCTTTGCGATGATACCTATATTTAGATGTTTATTTATATGTTTGTGTGTATGTGTTTGTTTTGTTTTGTTTGTTTGCTTTTTTGTGTGTGTGTATGTTTGTGTGTGTGTGTGTGTGTGTAAACTTCCCTTTACATTGATACCTATATTTAGATGTATATTTATATGTGTTTGTTTTGTTTGTGAGTGTGTGTGTGTGTGTGTGTGTGTGTGTGTGTGTGTGTGTGTGTGTGTGTGTGTGTGTGTGTGTGTCTGTGCGTGTGATAAAATACAATTATTCTCGAGAGAATGCTGACAAAATGTAAATTATAGAAAAGGTGTAAATTCGCAAAGAAAATCGGCTTTTCCTCCATTCAGTTTTCCCGGTTATAGGTTTCGGGAAATTCAATAAGGAATTAATACTACAATACAAATAACCTTTTCCCAGATACGAAAATGTGAACGAATAAATGAAATATTACGTTAATAAATGATATACACATACGTTTCAGTGTATGTACCAAACATGCACTCACATGAGGTACGTAATATCAATGAATTATACGATAAAATGAATAAAAAGTGAAGGGCTGTTTGCATATATAAACAAACCAATTCACCGAATGAATAAGAGAAGCGTATTGACTTACATCGCTTCCGTGAACAATGGATAATATTTCTATTTTTAGCTCAGGGATAAATAAATCTTGTCACTCCACCCCCACCCCCTCCCCCCCCTTTCTCTCCCTCTCGTCGTGTCTTTCTTTCTCTCTCTTTGTATCTCTCCCCTCCCTCTTTCATTCTTTCTCTCTCTTTGTATCTCTCCCCTCCCTCATTCATTCTTTCACTCTCTCTCTCTCTCTCTCTCTCTCTCTCTCTCTCTCTCTCTCTCTCTCTCTCTCTCTCTCTCTCTCTCTCTCTCTCTCTCTCTCTCGTCGTCTCTCTCTCTCTCTCTCTTCTCTCTCTCCCTCTTTTATTCTCTCTTTCCCTCTCGCCGTCACTTTCTTTCTCTCTCTTTTTCTATCTCTCCCCTCTTTTATTCTCTCTTTCTCTCACTCCCTTTCTCTTCATTCTCTCTTTCTCTCTCTCCCCTTCTTTCATTCTCTCTCTCTCTCTCTCCCACTTTCTCTCTCTCCCCCTCTTTCATTCTCTCTCTCTCTCTCCCCCTCTCTCGATAAAAACACATTCATTTGAAATTCCTCTATTTCCCCCCCCCCTCCACCTTTCACTATTCTCTTCCTCCCTCCTATCATCGTTCTCCCCCCCCTTCCCCTTCCCCCTTCGCCTCCCCCCTTCTTCCTTCTTGTCCTCCTAGTCCCATATTCATTTCTCGTTTCCTCCCTCTTTCTCCCTTCGCATTCTCTGTTTCCCTATTCGCTCACTTCCCTTTTCTTCTCAATCTCTCTCTCTCTCTCCACTTCCTCTCCTCTCTCCCTCTTTTACGTCACTTTGCTTGCCTCTACCCCTCTTCTCCCCCTTCCTCACTCTCACCATTCCGTTCCACAATTCCTTCCCTTTTCCGAATTCTCTTTCCTTTTCCTTTCCTTTTCTCTCCCCTTCTCCTTTTCCTTCTCAACGTCTATTTCCTTCCTTTTCCTTCGCCCCCCCCTTTATCTACCTCTCCCTTGTCTCCCCCTTCCCTCTCTTTTCATTTCTTCTCTCCCCTCCCCTTTCTTTCCTTTTCTCCCCTCCCTTCCCCTCTCTTTTCTTTTCTTTCTCTCCCTCTCCCTTCTATTTTCCTTCCCTCTCTACCCCTACCCTTCTTATACCTCCCCCCTCCCCTCTACCCCCACCCCACCCCCCATCTCGTCCCCCCCACCCCACCCCCATCTCGTCCCCCCTCACCCCACCCCATCTCGTCCCCCCCACCCCCCAACCCCCCATCCATCTTCGCCCCCCCACACCCCCACCCCCATCTCGTCCCCCCCACCCCCACCCCCCATCTCGTCCCCCCCACCCTCACCCCCATCTCATCCTCCCCACCCCCACCCCCCATCTCATCCCCCCCTTCCCCAACCCCCATCTCGTCCCCCCCTCACACCCCACTCCCCCATGTCGTCTCCCCACCCCCACCCCCCCATCTCGTCCCCCCCACCCCCACCCCCCATCTCGTCCCCCCCACCTCCCATCTCGTCCCCCCCACCCCCACCCCCCATCTCATCCCCCCCACCCCCCACCTCCCCATCTCGTCCCCCCCCCCCCCATCCCGTCCGAATGAATGCAAACGGTTTCCTCCCTCCAGTACGACCCGAAACTACGACTACCTTAGCTACGACCTGCGTTAATGGGGCGTGACCTGTGTTCCCGAATGACCTTTGACCCTCCCGCGCCATCAGGAGTGGGAGCTTGATCGGTAAACCCGCATTTTATATCAATATCCCGAATGCCATCGCCAGGTAGAACGAGGAAGGATGTACGTACGGTTGTCGTGTGTGTTTGTGTACGCTTGGGTGTGTGTGCGTGTGTCTATGCACGCGTACATGGAGGCACGCTGCATTAAGTATGAACAGAGGTAATCCTGTTTAAGCACACTCTCTGAGGCTATCATGCTATCGATAGCGTTGCTACTGCCTATTTACTCACCGATTCCCTCCTCCTTCCCCTCCCCTTCCCCGCCCCTTCCCCTTTCCGACGCCCCATCACGCTAGACTGGAGTCCCTTTATGCATGCCTTCCCCTCCGCCCCTGCTCCTTCCCCTCCACCCCTGCTCCTTCCCCTCCACTCCTGCCCCTTCCCCTCCACCCCTGCCTCTTCCCCTCCACCTCTGCGCTTTCACTTACCTGTTCTATTTGCTCTTTCTCTCTCCCCTCTCCCCCTTCCCCTTCTTGTGAGTGTTCCTCTGCTTTACGTGTTCCCTTCCCCTCCTTCCCCTCCCCTGTCTCCATAACTTACCCTCTTCCTTCACTGTCTTACCCAGTCCCCCAACACGGTTCCCTTCCCCATCTTCGGCTCCATTTTCTTCCCTCCACCTTTTTTCTCCTTCCCCCACCACTGTCTTCCTCTCCCTTCCCCCCACCGTCTCCCCTACCCCACTACCGTCTTCCCTTCTCCCACCTGTCTTCCCCGCCCCCCAGACCCCACCCCTCCTTGACCCCCCCCCTCTCCCCGATCTTCCCTCCCCTTCCCCCCCTCTCCCCGATCTTCCCTCCCCTTCCCCCCCCTCTCCCCGATCTTCCCTCCCCTTCCCCCCCCTTTCCCCGATCTTCCCTTCCCTTCCCCCCCTCTCCCCGATCTTCCCTCCCCTTCCCCCCTGCCCATTCCCCCCTCCTCTTCTCCCTACGCTCACCTGACTACGCCCAAATGTCATTTTACTCCTCGCTCCACGTGTCACGCCATGTCATGAGAATAACCCATATGTCAGTCTTCACATACAAGTGTTACCGACAGTTTACACACACGCGCGCACACAGACTTACACACATACATACATAAGAGGCACGATAAGAGCCACGCACGCACAACAATACACGCATCCACGACGAGAAAGTCTTACGCACATACATACATAAGAAGCACGATAACAATCATACACGTACAACAATACACGCGCCACGATAAGACAGTCTGACGCACATACATACATAAGAGGCACGATAAGAACCACACAGGTACAACAATTCATACACTCACCCACGACAAAACAGTATTACGCATATACATACGTACGAGGCACGATAACAACCAAGAACGTGCAACAATATACGCCCCCACGACAAGACAGTTTTACGGGAAAGGTTAGATCACTAGCAACTCGAGGAGGTGTCATGGCGTCTGTTATGATGATTGTTTAATGAAAATATAAGCATGAAAATAATTGTTTTCCATCCTTTTTGAAAATTGAAGAGACCAAAATGATCGACCATATTCACAAAGCATCCGTAACTTTTGTGACGTCATCAAAATAAACCCCATGTGCTTTTTTCCAAAAATAAAAACAGACGCCATGACATCTCCGCGAGTTGCTACTGAGCTAGTCTTTCTTAGTCTTGCGAAGAACATTTCAAACCGATGATTAATGGGAAAAAGAAAACAAAAGTAAATGCGATACATACGATAGTTACATCGACACGTCTCCACGGGACAAGACAGAAAACTCTTAGCATTCATTATGTTGTTAAGAGCTTTTTTTCCTTCGTTCTCTATCGCAACTGATCTATCTATTTGGGAGTGGCGTTCGGACACGCGAAGAAGGTTGGCTTCGATTTATTGATGTCGTGATGTACACTTTCGGATAAGTTGATTTTGGATGGGATGGGGGGGTGGGGTCAATCTTTCTTCTTGTACTTTTTTCGGTTTCTCGTCTCGTCTCGTCTCGTCTCGTCTCGTCTCGTCTCGTCTCGTCTCGTCTCGTCTCGTCTCGTCTCGTCTCGTCTCGTCTCGTCTCGTCTCGTCTCGTCTCGTCTCCTCTCGTCTCCTCTCCTCTCCTCTCCTCTCCTCTCTCTCTCTCTCTCTCTCTCTCTCTCTTTCCCTCTCTCTTTCCCTCCCTCCCACCCTCTCTCTCTCTTTATGTATATATATATATATATATATATATATATATATATATATATATATATATATATATATATATATATTTATATATATATATTTGTTTATCTATCTATCTGTCAGTCTGTCTATCAATCTATCTACCTGGATATATGTCTGTATCTATCAACCTATCTTTATCTATTCATCTAATCATCCATATATCCATCTACCTATCTTTCTCTACCTTATTCTCAACCTAATTTCTCTCTGTGTCATTATGTACATTAAACGATATGATTCGTAATGTAGGCCTAAATAATATCACAGGACAGAGAAAGACAGAAAGAAAAGAAAGAAAAAGAATGAGAGGTGAATAAGAGGGACACGAAGGGATAGGAACAACGAATGGGAACTAGAACAACATTGGACACGTGTTCCTTCGCATATCAAGGTGCCAAAGGATGCGTGATGATAAATGGATATGTAACTTTTGTTCTCTTTGTCTGTCTTTGTCTTTTTGTTTCCCTGTCTCTGTCTCTCTTTGTCCCTGTCTGTCTATCTGTCTGTCATCTCTTTATCTATCTGTCTCTGTCTGTCTGTCTCAGTCTCTCTCTCTCTCTCTCTCTCTCTCTCTCTCTCTCTCTCTCTCTCTCTCTCTCTCTCTCTCTCTCTCTCTCTCTCTCTATCTATCTATCTCTCTCTGTCTCTCTCTCTCTCACCCTATCTCTCCCTCTCTCTCTCTCTCCCCCTTCCCTCTCTCTCTCTCCCTCTCTGTTTCTCTCTCTCTTTCTCTGTTCCTCTCTCTCTCTGTCTCTGTCTCTCTCTCTCTCTCTCTCTCTCTCTCTCTCCCACCCTATCTCTGTTTCTTTCTCTCTCTCTCCCACCCTATCTCTCTTTCTTTCTCTCTCTCTCTCTCCTTCTTCCTCATCCTCTCAATGTGTCTGGTCCCAAAAAGCTGACAATAGGAACATTTTTTTCTTAGTTCAGGACATTCTGGTGTCATTTTACTAGAGATGGACTTTCGTAATGAAATTTCTTTCTGTGACAAGGCCTGTTATACAATTTAGCATATCTTAGTGTAGGTCAATACTGTAAGTCCCTTTCTATCTATTTGTCTGCCATGCTTTCTATATCTCTCTCTTCCTCTCTTTGCCTTCCTCCCTCGCTCTCCTCCTTGCTAGCTAGCTATTTCCTTCTCCCTCCCAATCCTCTCCCTTTTCCTATCCCTCCCACCCCTCTCCATCTCTCCCATTTTTCTACCTCCCTCCATCCATCATCACTCCTTTTTTCCCTACCTCCCTCACTCCCTCCTTCCCCCTTCTCCTTTCTCCCTCTCCCTCCCCCCTCCTTTCTTCTTTCTCCCTCTTCCTCCCACCCTCCTTCCTTCTTCTCCGTTCTCCCTCTCCCTTCCTCTCCCTCCCTCCCTCCCTCCCTCTCCCTCTCC
>NC_091578.1:10369587-10374587 GCF_042767895.1 Penaeus vannamei
CTCTTCCTCTCTTCCTCTCGATTCCCGATCCCTCCCTCTTCGTCCTCCTTTTCTACCATCAATCCCTATTCCCCCCTTCTCTATTTTTCAGAATATAATGGTAAGGATAATAATAATAATAATCATAATTATCATAATAAAAATCATGATAATCATAATAATAATCATGATAATCCTAATAACAGTCCTAATAATAATGATAACGAAAATAATGATACTATTATTCATAATTATGATAGTTACAAAAAACAATAATGATAAATAACAATAATAAAGACAATAATAATGATAAAGTTTGATAACGAAACAACGACAACAATATTGACAACCACACTTTAGTAATGAAAAAAATCGAGTTTCTATTTCTGGTTCAAATGGTCATAACCCGAGGGAATGACGTAAGTGAGAGAGAGAGAGAGAGGGAGAGAGAAGAAGAAAAAAAACGGAAAACGTCAGAAATAGTGTCATGTAAACATCTTTTTGTCGTCAAAGATGGAAGAGGAGAGGAAGAGGGTGGGAAGAGGGAGAAGGGAGAGGGAGAGGGGAGAGGATGGGAAGAGGGAGGGAGGGAGAGGAGAGAGAGGGGAGAGGGAGGAAAGAGGGAGGGAGGGAGATGAGGGAAAGGGAGAGGAAGGGGGAGGTAAGAGGGGAGGAGGGACGAGGTAAAGAGAGATGAAGGAGAGAGGAAGGGGGTGGGAAGAAGAGAGGAGGAGGAGGAAGAGGGGAGAGAAAGGGGGAGGGAAAGGGCGGGAAGAGGAAGGGAGTGAGGGAGAGGGGAAATGAGGAAGAGGGAAAGAAAGAGGAGGGGGAGGTGGGGGAGGGGAAGAGGGAGAGACGGAAAGGGGGAAGAGAGCGAGAGACAAAAGGGAAGAAGATGAGGGGGAAAAGGAGGAGGGAGATGAGGATGGAGGCAAGGGAGAAGGGAGAGAGAATAAGTGGGAATGAGAATGAGGAAAGATGAAGAGGTAAGGAAAGACGGAGGATGAGGAGGTGAGGAAAATGAGGGAGAGAGGAAGAGAAAATAGTGAGAGAGGAGGGATAAAAGGAAGGTTGGGAGGAGGAGAGGAGTAGAAGGAGAAGCGAAAAGGGTAGAGGAATAAGAAGAGGGAAAATGGAGAACAAGAGGAGTGAAAAGACGCAAAGAGATGAAAGGAACAGAGAAAGAAGTGAAGAAGGGGGATTAAAGATGTGAAGAGGAAAGGGAAGAGGAGGGAAGTGGGTGGGGAAGATAGACTAAAATGGGAAAGAAAAGGGGAGAGAGGAAGAACAGAATAAACATACGAGCAAATACCCGCATTGACAACAACTAAACAAATAAGTGAAGTAAACAAAATATCCACCTGTACCCACTCCCAATAAATGATTTAATAAACGGAAAAAATAATCCACATTTTCCCAATATACAATGAATAAGTAGACACATGATTAAATATCCACATCTACCCATTACCCAACCAATAAGCAAACAAATAACTAAACAAACTGATACCCGATACCGAATGAATAATTAAGTAAACACAAATAAAACTCACCGATACCCATAAGCCATGAAACTACCGAACCAACAGATACCTAAATACCCATTAGTACCCAATACCCAACAAATAAACAAAAAATACAAACAAACAAACCAAACCATCAAATATTGCACCAAAAATCGACAAATAATTCGACGAGACATCATGAGAACAGACTCCATCGGGCGAAAGAAAACGAAGTCTGTCCTCCACTCATAGAAAACGGGAACCATCTGCCAACGCGACGTGAGATGCCGACGTGAGTGTAGCGACGGCGTTAGGAATGTCGAGGAGGTGTAGAAGGTAAGACGTTAAGCTGCGATTTTAAGAGGAGGAGGAGATGGAGGAGGAGGAGGAAGGGGAGGAGGAGCATGAGGAGGAAGGGGAGGAAGAAGAAGAAGAGAAGAAGAGGGGGAGGAAGGGGGGAAGAGGAGGAAGAGGAGGAAGTGGAGGAGAAGAAGAAGAAGAAGAAGAAGAAGAAGAAGAAGAATAGGAGGAGGAGGAGGAGGAAGGGGGAGGAGGAGCAGGAGGAGGAGGAAGGGAAGGAGGGAGGAGGAAGAAGAGAGGATATTGGTAAGAGGGATGGGGATGATGATGATGATGAGGGAATGAGAAGGAAAAGTAAAAGGAAAAGTTGGAGAAGGAGGAGGTGGGGAAGGAGGAGGAAGAAGTGGAAAAGGAGTAGAAGGAGGGAAAGAATATGGGTGTGTGAGAGAGAGAGAGAGAGAGAGAGAGAGAGAGAGAGAGAGAGAGAGAGAGAGAGAGAGAGAGAGAGAGAGAGAGAGAGAGAGAGAGAGACAGACAGAGAGAGGAGCAGAGAAAGAGAGAGAGAGAGAGCCGAAGCAGATACTAAAATTGATAATCAAAGAACACTAAATGCATTTGTTCAATAAACCCCCCCTCCCCCCTCCCCCTTCCCCTCCCCCACCTACACCAACAGAAAAAAAATCTTTGCGACATAAAATACCCTGCACTTGACCCCCACGACCTTTGACCTTGAACACGTGTGTGACCTTGCATGCTTGGGGGTCGTTTGGTACTAGAGAAGAATTTTCGATATGAGACGCCCTCCCCGTTCGATTGGAGAGGGTTAGTGGGCGTGATTTTGGAGGAGTGGGCGTGGTGTTGGATTAGTGGGCGTGGTTTTGGATTTGTGGGCGTGGTTTTGGATTTGTGGGCGTGGTTTTGGATTTGTGGGCGTGGTGTTGGATTTGTGGGTGTGGTTTTGGAGGAGTAGGCGTGGTTTTGGACGAGTGGGCGTGGTTTTGGATGTGTGGACGTGGTTTTAGATGAGTGGGCGTGGTTTTGGACGAGTGGGCGAAATATTGGATGAGTGGGCGTGGTTTTGGAGGAGGAGTGGTATAGAGAAGCGGATATTTCTTTTAAGGAAGTGTGTGAAGGAGCGGGCGTGGTTTAAGAGAAGTGGGTGGGGTTTTGGAGAACTGGGCGTGGTTTATAAGGAGTGGGCGTAGTTTTTTGTAAGGAGTATCCTCTTTATGAATGAGCTTCTGGGCGGAGTTTTGTAGTAATGGGCAGAATTCTGGGTATTAATTAACCCGGTGCGGTAGCGTGGGCGGGGTCTCTCGCACATGAATGAGCCAGTGGGCGGGGCTTACGGGCGGCGTGGGCGGGAACTCGACGAAGGCTCACGGAACATAATAAACTTGTGGCGCGCGAGTGTTAAATCTTTTATGGGCGTTCGTGGGTCTTGGACTATTCTTGGCCCGCTGAGGTTGTTTATGAGATTGAGTTGTTTGGCGGACGCTCTCGGGCACGCACACACACACACACACGCACACACGCACACAAAAGACACGCGCACATACACACACGCACACAAAAGACACACACACACACACACACACACACACACACACACACACACACACACGCACACACGCACACAAAAGACACGCGCACATACACACACACACGCACATACACACACACACGCACACACACACACGCACACACGCACACAAAAGACACGCGCACATACACACACGTACATGCACACAAACACAAACACTCGCGTACATACACACTCACTAACACACACACACATATCATAAATAAACATAAACACACACATACACACATCATACATAACCACATACACCAATACACACATCATACATAAACATAAACACACAAAACACATACACACATCATCCATAAACATAAACACACACAAACACATACACACATCATCCATAAACATAAACACACAAACACATACACACATCATCCATAAACATAAACACACACAAACACAAGCATAAACACACACATCATCCATAAACATAATACACACCCATCATACATATTATAAACACACACAAAAACATACATCATCCATAACAAACATAAAGCATACACACATCATCCATAAACATAAACACACACAAAAGCATACACACATCATCCATAAACATAAACACACACAAAAGCATACACACATCATCCATAAACACACACACAAAAACATACACACTTCATCCATAAACACACACACATCACACATAAGCATAAACACACACACAAGCAATTATTTGTCATCACTTACATCAACTGATTTCTCTTAGACAAAGGACAAGTTTGTCAAAGTGAAAACGCACTGAAGCGAACCTATAATTTTGAGAATGATAATGATCTCTGTCACATACGACTCGTAGAAATAATGGGGCGTTTGACATCATAAAAGAGGACATTATAATACGTTTTCTTTAGGCAGACAGATATTAAAAGGCTTGTTTCTTAATAAATGGAAATTTGAAATTTTGATGTATTTTCTTTCGGCAGACAAATATTAAAGACATGTTTCTTAACAAATGGAAATTTCAGCTTTTAATTAATTTTCTTTGGACAGACAAATATTAAAAGCATGTTTCTTAATAAATTGAAATTTGAGATCTTAATACATCTTTCGGCAGACAAATATTAAAGAAATGTTTCTTAATAAATGGAAATTTGAGCTTTTAAATGCATTTTCTTTCGGCAGATAGATATTAAAGAATTTTTTATTAATTGATAGAAAATTGCGCTTCGTGTTTGTCTTTTGATCTGCACTTCTTTTCCTTTTTTTTCTTTCGTATATCAATTTCGTCTTTCTATCCATTTATTATGAATGATACATCATGCATTTATATTCATATACAACATTTGATAAAAGACCTAATTTATAGTATAAAGACGTATAAAAAATATCTAATCTGGATGAGCAATTTTCAATACATGAAACTACAGAAATCTAAAAATAATACACAATACCCTTACTTCTACACTATGTGCTCTTTATGTGGTCTATGAATTAAAATGTCCACTGCCACTTATGTATTTCCATTCGCCTGTATGTCTGTTCCTCTTATTTAGTTTTATCTTCTCCTATCCCTTTGTCCATCCATCAGTTTATCTGTCTATTTGTTATAGTGGCTTATCCATTTTGTTCATCTAAATTCAATAAAATTATTTCCCTACACACAA
>NC_091578.1:10392087-10399587 GCF_042767895.1 Penaeus vannamei
ATGTTACTCCGTTATCTTACATGTTCGCCTAACGCAGTTATTCTTTGTTTCTATTTTTTTAGATAGCGGTTCAACTGCATGGTCCAAAACTGCCCTGTTCAAAAGGGGGTCACGTGGGACGAGTCATCGCACACACACACACATACACGCACACACACACACACACACACACACACACACGCACACACACACACACACACACACACACACACACACACACACACATGTATATTCTCCCCCTCTCTCTCTCTCTCTCTCTCTCTCTCCCTCTCCCTCTCCCTTCCCTCTCTCTCTCTCTCTCTCTCTCTCTCTCTCTCTCTCTCTCTCTCTCTCTCTCTCTCTCTCTCTCTCTCTCTCTCTCTCTCTCTCTCTCTGTCTCTCTCTCTCTCTCTCTCTCTCTCTCTCTCCTTCCCTCCCTGAGCAGTTCTAATTATATTGATCGAAAGCTTGGAACGATAGCGGTCGATCGAAGAGCCAACTGTACAGATTTCAACTGCGCAGTCAAACCAACGCGGGGCGGAGGACAGGAAGCTCAAACCCGCGGAATTTTTGCTCAGTCTTTACCACGTGTTTAAGGCGGAAGGATGTCGGATTTGCGGAATTTCTCAAGGGCGTTCGTGGAGGAATTCATCGACCTGTACCGAGGCCACGAATGCCTTTGGAAAATGAAGAGCAGATGTTACTCTGACAGAAACATGAAGAGACTGGCTTATGAAAAACTCGTTGGGAAGCTGAGGGAAGTGGATCCGACGGCAGATCGGGGAGCAGTCGTGAAGAAAATAAACAACCTCAGGAGTGCTTATAGGAAAGAGGCGAAGAAAGTGTCAGATTCAAAGAGGGCGGGAGCGGGCAGCGTTTACACTCCCAAACTGTGGTATTTCCATCGCCTGAGTTTCTTGCTGGACCAAGAGAACCCGCGGGCAGCAACCTCCAACCGAGAGGATCAGGAAGCGAAAGTAAGTCAGGTCAGATTTTGTTGTTGTTGTTCTGAGAGGCGGATGGTGAGGGATGGCTTTATTGGTCACGATTGGGAATAAAATATAAACAAATCTGTGTAAATTTGCAACGCTACTCGTAACTCAACCATCCATGTCTGAAGTACAATGAGAGTCAAACAGTTTCCACTAAACCAACATCTACATGTACACGTCAAGGAAACGGTATAAAGATCTACAGAACGGCCGTATTTTTATTCCTTGGTTATATGTGGAATTCGACACAAATCCACACTTCTTTCGTCATTGGAAGAACAGGTCTATCCAATCTATTTTGCGTCCTCTCCAGCATCCCGGTTGTAGCTACCTAACTTGTATGAACTTTTCACCTATTCATACATCCATAATATTTATGTCAGTGTCATGCTCCTCTTGGTAGACAGAGATCAGACTTATCAAGAAATTATACAAGGTACAACTTGCCATGGTAACATCTAGTGCCCATTAATACCCCTGCCATTTAGTGCCACTAAACAAGATTCCAAATATCTTTAGAGGGAAATAATAAAATGTAGGTCATGTGTTCGATAGGCAATAAACATAACATTGTATGTATATTGCATTTCCTAAAATCAATAATCAAACAAACAATCCATATTAACAAATTACTGACATTTCTAGGGTTCACTGCAGCTGGATACATCCCAAGACCGGGAGCCAAGAGAAGACCCACAAGGAAAAGCAAAAGAGGAACCAGCAACACCCCCTGCGGTACGACCCGAGCAGCCAACCGACACCTTAGGACAGACGAGGCTACAGAAGAGGCTGAGGGAAGAGCACGCCAGCCCCGTACTGAACTCAGCTGCTGAACGCCTCCAACATCCTCCAACTGAGGACGACCTTGACATCACAGGGAAACACGTGGCTTCGAAGTTGAGAATACTCGCCCAGGATCAAAGAATATGTGCGGAGAGACTGATTGCTGAGATATTGTTTGAGGCTCAGTTGGGCAATCTCAGTAGAGAATGGAAAGTAACTGGTAAGAACATTCAGTCTGATTCTAAGACTTCTAGCTGACTGATGGCCACCGAACTCACTCGATTACTGGAAAATGAGATAATTTTTTCAAAGTTTTCTTTTCTGGCTTTTACATTCATTGATTCAGTGTCAGCAAATCAGTAGTTTTCCAGTAATTGAGTTCCAAATAAAATTCTGGACTGATTCCCCCGGCGAGCTAAATAATTTTCAGGTCATGCTTTATGGGTTAACCACAGCATAAATACCTCTATAATTGGGCTGTATTTTGTTCATTTTTAATTGAATGTTTTCATGGGCAGAAAGTCTATTTTCATTATTCTCTTCTTTTATGAATCACCCAAATAAACTATTTTCCTCACAGTAAAGTGTCTTAATGCTACTCTGACAAAGCGACAGTTATTTCATTCCTTGGTTTACGGATCCGTCGCACTTATTTTCCCGATTTTCGAAAATAGAAATAATCGAGAAATCGACTTTATTTTTCTCCCGCCGCACCCAATCTCTTACGATTTGATTCCGATGCGAAAAAAAATTGTAAAATCATTTTTTTTCTACCGCTGATGTTCAACATAGTCAACCATCTTGAAAATAAATAAATGCAAATGTAACAAAAAATGGTTATCTCGTCTCCCTTCGCTTTCCGGTGATGTGTCCATGATTCGAAATGCATCTGTGTGTGTGTGTGTGTGTGTGTGTGTGTGTGTGTGTGTGTGTGTGTGTGTGTGTGTGTGTGTGTGTGTGTGTGTGTGTGTGTGTGCTGGAGTCGAGGTCTGTAGATTAAAGGAATAAAATAATTGTGACCTGATGTAGTTCTGTCGTCGGCATTTCATTTACTTTTTACCACCTGTAACATGTTTCCAGAAACTGATAAACAGTCATAAAAGCAAGTCAAAACACCAAATTATTTTGATTTTGTCACCGCGTGTCAGAGGTTTTCAGAAATAAAATCCGTAAACCAAGGAATAAAATAAGTACGACTTAACCCTAAGGAATAATATACTCGATGTAGTGTATTGCAGTTTCTTACAGGACTTCGTGACGGAAACCCGAAGGCCAGAGATCCTGAGGGAGTAAAATCTGTCCATCTTCCGGATTGTAAAAAGAACAAGAAATTATTAAAGGTACAAATAATCATCCTCAGAGATGCGGAAGGAGTTGTGTTAATTACCAGTTTCCAGATTCAGTTCTTCCAAGAAATTCGTGTGAGTGGGCTTTTCGTCAACAATCGGGTATCACGACACACACACACACACACACACACACACACACACACACGCACGCACGCACGCACGCACGCACACACACACGCACGCACGCACGCACGCACACACACACACACACACACACACACACACACACACACACACACACACACACACACACACACACACACAAACACACACACACACACACACACACACACACACACACACACACACACACAAACAAAGAAACAAACACAAACACACACACACACACACACACATCTAATAGGGTTCGAGTCCCCCTTAAGCAGGGAACTTTACCTTGATTGCCCATTGTAAAAGCCACAAGCCACCTGGGGGGCAAGCCAGCCTTTGTGGCTACCGGATAAATGGAGAAGGGCATCCGACTGAAAAAAACCCATGCCAAAACCAATACGGAATGAGGCGTAATGAGGGGACTCATCCATAACGGCGACCCCATAGAGAAATGGGAGGAATCTGAGATAAAAGAAGAAAATAGGATACCTCTGACTAGCCCAGCATACGTTGTCTAGATTCTGCAGGATGATACTGGTAAAGAACAGCATTGTTTGGATGCACTTGTTGGGTAATCTTTTCTTTGCGGTTCCGTGGTTGCGCACTTCAGCCGGGGAAATCGGGGGTGGCTTTCCTCTTTGGGTCTTTCTGCTTGACAGTTCTTACTTCCCCTTTCTCTATGTTCTTTTATTCCTCCTCCTCTCTTTGGATCTTTTTGCTTGACAATTCTTACTTCCCCTTTTTATATCCTTCTTTTTTTTCTCTCTTTAGATCTTTCTGCTTGATTATTCTTACTTCCCCTTTCTCTATGTCCTTCTTTTATTCCTTCTCTCTTTAGGTCTTTCTGCTTGGCAATTCTTGCTTTCCTTTTTTTCTATATTTTTTTCCTCCTACTCTCTTTAGATCTTTCTGCTTGGCAATTCTTACTTCTCTCTTCTCTATATCCCTTTTTCCTCCTTCTCTCTTTGGATCTTTCTGCTTGACACTTCTTACTTCTTTCTTTATATCCTCCTTTTTCTCCTCTCTTTCTCATTTCTCCTTTCTACTCCTCTCTTCGCTCTTGTGTCCCTTCTTTTTATTCTTTCTTTAACTGCTTTCTCTTCATTCTCTTTTTCCCTTTTCCTCCCCTCTCATTTCTTCTCCTCCCATCCCTCCCCTTTCCTCCTCCTCCCTCTCATATCCCCTCTTTCTCTTCCTCTCTTCCTTCTTATTTCCCTCCCTCTTTTCCAAGAAGAAGAAGAAGGAAACAGAAAACCAAACAGGCAGAGTACCAGAAAGAGAAACAAAAACCCAATAAGCCAAAAAGAAGAAAAAAAAGGAAAGAAAAAGAAAGATGCCACCCCTCTCCCCCCCCCACCCCAAGACCATCCTCCCAAACGGGCGTGCCATACACCGCCCTCCACGACCCCCCCCAACCCCCCAACCCCCCGAGGACGCCCTACGCAGTCCCATAACTCACACGAGATGCGAGGGACAGGCGACAGCGAGAGCGTTTTTGTTTCTTCAGTTGCTGCAGCGCCGACGCGGGACGGACGGCGGGAGAGGGAGAGAGAGGGAGAGAGAGGGAGGGAGGGAGGGACGGACGGCGGGAGAGGGAGAGAGGGAGAGGGAGAGGGAGAGGGAGAGGGAGGGAGGGAGGGAGGGAGAGAGAGGGAGAGTGGGAGGGAGAGGAGAGGGGGAGAGGGAGAGGAGGGAGGGAGGGAGGAGGGAGGGAGGGAGGGAGGGAGGGAGGGAGGGAGAGGAGGAGAGGGAGAGGGAGAGGGAGAGGGGGGGGGAGGGGAGGGAGGAGGGGGAGGGAGGGAGGGAGAGAGAGAGAGAGAGAGAGAGAGAGAGAGAGAGAGAGAGAGAGAGAGGAGAGACATGGGAAGGGAGAGAGAGGGAGGGAGGGAGGGAGGGAGGGAGGGAGAGAGAGAGAGGGAGAGAGAGGAGAGACATGGGAAGGGAGGGAGAGAGAGAGAGAGAGAGAGAGAGAGAGAGAGAGAGAGAGAGAGAGAGAGAGAGAGAGAGAGAGAGAGAGAGAGAGAGAGAGAGAGAGAGAGAGAGAGAGAGAGAGAGAGAGAGAGAGAGAGAGACATGGGAGACAGAGAAAGAGAGTAGGGTATACATATACATACATGCATATATATATATATATATATATATATATATATATATATATATATATATATATATATATATATATATATATATATATATATATACATAGAGGCAGAGATAGAAACAGCGAGGGAGCCAGGTAGGCCGCCATACAGACAAAGACAAAGAGAGAGAAGGAGAGAGAGATAAAGGTAGAGGGGGGAGAGGGGAAGACGGAGTAGTAAAAGAAAAAAAAAAAATCTGAGTGAATCAGCTGGAGAAAACAAAAGGAGAAAGTAAGAGAAGATGAATAAAGGTAAAGAGAAGGAGACAGAGACAGACAGACATACAGACAGACAAACCAACAAGGGAAGAGCTCGAAAGTAGCGGAATTCCCTCTATGACGTCACTCGGACACCCCTAGTGGCGCTGCAGCAAAGACAAGTTTGCTCCCGCCAGACGTCGATCAAGTTGTGCATAAATAAACGTATTGGCAACTGAACAATGTTTGCGAAAGGGAGGAAGGGAAAAGGGAGATTAAGGAAGGGTTGAGAGGGAGAATATTTGCAGGGAGAAAGAGTGAGATGATGGAGACGGGGTGGAGGGAGGGAGAGAGAAAGATGGAGGAAGAGAAAGAGGGAAATGCGGAATAAGTCAGTGTTTAAAAGTTAGAAGAGAGAAGAAGCAAATAAGAAAATGGGAAAGAGATGGAAAGGGAGATGGAAAAAAGAAAAAGCGGCAGAGAAAAAGAGAAAGGTGGGATGGGAGAGAGAAAACGAAAACGAGAGAGATAAAAAGAGAAACAAAAACGACAGGAGGGAGTAGGGGAAGAGAAAAAAAAGAAAGGAATAATGAAAGTGTGAGAGAATGACAAACGAGGAGAAACTAAGTTATAAAAAGAGACGAAAGAAAACACACACAATTTAGGTGAAAGTAAAAGAAACCAGAAAAAAAGACACACACACACGTACACACAAAACAAACCTACACACAAAAAACAGACACCAAAAAACTAAACAAAACAAAAAAGACTCACAAGAATAAAAAACAACAACAAAAAAAACGGAGAAACCACAAAGAATGACAACCAAGATCTGGACTTCCACAGCTGAAATAAACCCTCGAAGGGAAACACAGAGGAAGCGGGTAATTCCCAAGACAAAAGACTAACGCACGGAAAAAGGTGCGTCCGGCACGTGACAGTTGAAGATAGTCACATGATCTGATTACGTCACGAATGTCTTACTTTCTGTTGTCTAAAAAATGGGAAAGAAAATGTAATGTAAATGAAATGGTGGATCGGAATACTGTCTCAGGTGTGGAAGGTGTGTTATTTTCACAGGATTGACAGACAGTAATACACTCACGCAGACACACGCGCGCACACACACACACACACACACACACACACACACACACACACACACACACACACACACACACTCACACACAAACACACACACACACACAGGAAGAGAGAGAGACAGAGAAAGAGAAAGAAAGAGAGAGGGAGAGAGAGAGAGAGAGAGAGAGAGAGAGAGAGAGAGAGAGAGAGAGAGAGAGAGAGAGAAAAGTGACAGAAACAGACAGACAGACAGATAGAAGAGGTAAGGCGATACAGAGAAAGGGGGTGTACAGATAAATAGATAGAATGATTAATAGATCGATATATAGAAAGATAAATGATAGATAAACAAGAAGAGGTAGATACAGATAGCCAGATAATAGATACATCCATACCTAAGAAAAGGGAGAACGAAACAGAAAGACAAACTCACAGACAGAAACAAAGAGAAAAAAAGAAAAAAAGAGAAAAAAAGAGAAAAAAGAAAAAAGAAAAAAAAGAGAAAAAAATCAAGACAAACCGACTCTTAACCAGAAACAAAGGCAAATACAGGAGGAGAGAGTACTTACAATAAGGTCATGAGGGCGCATAAGGTCAGGGGAAAGATAGATATATATATTCATGTCCGCCACAAAATTTCAAAGGATCAGAGTGACACAGCTTTCATGGCAAGGGGAGGGGGGAGGAAGGACAGGGGGAGGAGGGGGGGTAATGGCGGAGGTAGAAGGGGGGGGGTGAAGCGTGGCATTGCACAAGCCTCTTTATGATTTTTTTTTTTTTTTTTTTTGATAGACGGGTTTTATTCATGGTGTTGCTTTTAAGGTCAGTTTGTATTATTTTTTTTTGTCTGGTTGGTATATTCCGT
>NC_091578.1:10409587-10414587 GCF_042767895.1 Penaeus vannamei
GACCCTAATACGGGGGAATGGGGGGAGAGACGGGGGAAACGATAAACCATAAAGGCCAGTGAACCGGAAAATCTTGAGGGCGACGAGGAGAAGCAGAGAGATAAGGAAATGGGGAAATGGAGAAACGGGGAGATGGGGAAGGAAGGGAGAATGAGAAAGAGACTAAGGGAGGGAAGAAGGGAAATAGGGAAATGAGGATATGGGGAAGATAGAAGGAAGGTAGAATGAAAAAAGAGATGAGGGAGAAAGGAAGGGAAATAGTGAGATGAGGATATGAGGAAAAGAGAATGGGAAATGGATTGGGGGAGAGAGGATAGGAAATAGGGAGATGAGAGAAGGAAGAGAAAATGGAAGAGACCAAGGGAGAAAGGAAGGGAAATAGGGAGATGAGGATATGGGGAAGAAAGAAGTAGGGAAGAATGAAAAAGAGATTGGGGGAGAAGGGAAGGGAAATAAGGAGATAAAGAAATCATAGAAGGAAGAGGCGGTAAAGAAGGAAAGCCAGCGGAAGAAAACAAACGATAAAGCACAGTGAAACGAAATTGGATGAAACCAGGTAGAGAAAGAGACCGATAAGGAGATAGGAGAGGATAGTAAAAGCGGGAGGAGGGGGAGATGAGCAGAGAGAGAGGGAGGGGATAGGGAGATAGAGAGAGGGAGGGGATAGGGAGGTAGAGAGGGGAATGGGATAGGGAGGTAGAGAGGGGAACGGGATAGGGAGGTAGAGAGGGGAAGGGGATAGGGAGGTAGAGAGGGGAAGGGGATATGGAGGCAGAGAGGGGAAGGGCACATATAGAGTGGGGTTCCCCTGAGTGTCGTGAGAAGGCGAGAAACGAGGTCATTACGAGCGCCAACCTGGATAATCGTCTCCGAATCCAGGTCAAAGTCGGTGACACGCGCTCTGGGACACGCGAATCAAAAGAATTAAAAGAACGAGTGTAAAATAAGTAGAAGAAGAAGAAGAAGAAGAAGGATAAATAACAATACGTATGGACAAGAAGGAAGAAAAAGCAGAAGATGGACAAGAAGGAAGGAAAAGTAGAAGAAGAAGAAGAAGAAGGATAAATAACAATACGTATGGACAAGAAGGAAGAAAAAGCAGAAGATAGACAAGAAGGAAGGAAAAGTAGAAGAAGAAGAAAAAGAAGAAGGACAAATAATAATACGTATAGACAAGAAGGAAGAAAAAGAAGAAGAAGGACTAATAACAATACGTATGGATAAGAAGGAAGAAAAAGTAGAAGAATAAGAAGAACAAAAAGAAGAAGGACAAGTAACAATATGTATGGACAAGAAGGAAGAAAAAGTAGAAGAAATAGAAGAAGGACAAATAACAATACGTATGGACAAGAAGGAAGAAAAAGTAGTAGAAGAAGAAGAAGGACAAATAATAATACGTATGGACAAGAAGGAAGAAAAAGTAGAAGAAGAAGAAGAAGAAGAAGAAGGACAAATACCAATAAGTATGGACAAGAAGGAAGAAAAATAGTGGAAGAAGAAAATGGACAAATAACAATACGTATGGACAAGAAGGAAGAAAAAGAAGAAGATGGACAAGAAGGGAGAAAAAGTAGAAGAAGAAGAAGAAGAAGAAGGACAAATAACAATACGTATGGACAAGAAGGAAGAAAAAGAAGAAGAAGATGGACAAGAAGGAAGAAAAAGTAGAAGAAGAAGAAGAAGAAGAAGGACAAATAACAATACGTATGGACAAGAAGGAAGAAAAAGAAGAAGAAGATGGACAAGAAGGGAGAAAAAGTAGTAGAAGAAGGAGACAAACAAAACAAATAAATAAGTAAGTTGAGGTTCAAAAAAATGGTCAAACCTTGTCTCGAATTCTGTTTCGAACGCTTAATGACACTTTTTTTGGTATAGGGTAAGAAGTATAAAGAAGTAAAAGAACATGTGTAAAATAATAACAACACTTTTAATAAATTTAATACCTTTTTATTAATTTAATAACAACTTTTTTTGAAGCAAGATTCGGTTTCAATTCATTAAAATACCTTTATCCGTCACTGTGGGTAGATAGATAGGTAGATAGACATACATACATACCATAATCTAAACATAAAACAAAAACAACATAAAAAAACACCAACATAAACCCTATTTCTACATTTTACATCCATCTACATTCACTCTCTGCGCGTCTTAAACATTTTCCCTAATTATAGAATGTCTATAATTAGACAATCATTAGAGGAACATGTCAGTGAAATGGAGGTCTCTTTGCTGTCATATACACATGCCACTTTCTCAGGGGGGGGAGGGGGGGGGGGGGGGGGGGGGGGGGGGCGCGAGCGGGAAAAATCTTAATGATGTAACTATTTCTTCCCGAGCGAATTTTCCTTCATTTTGTTCCTTATCTATTTATCTATTTATTTATCTTTTATTTTTTTTGTTTACCTTTTCTTCTTCTTCTTTTTCTTTTCTTCCTTGTCTATTCGTGTTGTTATTATTTTACACTTGTTCTTTTACTTCTTTATTTTGATATGTAACGTTTTTTTTCTCTTTGATTTTTTTCGTTTTATTTTTCATTTATATATAACGTTGACTTTTCTTTTTGTTTGTTTGTTTATTTCCTCCCCTTCTATTCGTCTTTTTCTTATTTCTCTATATATTTCTTTAGCTTCATTTTCTTTCTTTTTTCACAGTAATCAGAATTTCGCTTCTTCTTCCATTCGTTTTTTTTCTTTTTTACGTTTTTTTTTTGTCATTTCGTTTTTTTTTTTATACTTAAGAAGAATTTTGTTATTGCCATTTTGTTTCTTTTTCTTTCCTTTATTCTCTTTCTGTTCCCATAAAGTACACCAATTTTTCATCTCTCTTGTTCCCTTTTCCGTTATCACCATTTTTCTTTCTTTCACAATCGCACCGATTTTTTTTAGATAAAGAAAAAAAAAACGTATTTGACGTCACATATTCTATTTTTGCGACAACGTACGAAATGAAAATTCATGATAAATGAAATAATAAGTGAGATTAGATTAAGAAGTGAAATCTGAAAAACTACGATGATGATGGTTACAGTGATGATGATGATGATAATCAACAATAATAATAATGATAATAATCATAAAAATGATGATGGTCATGGTAATAATGATAACGATAATAACAATAATAACGATAATAATGGGAATAATAATGACAAAACTAATAACAATAATGATGACGATAAGGAAAATAGTCATCCTCATAAAAATAATATTAACATATTATTAAAATATTATTTAAATAATAATAACAATGATATTAACAAAGGAACAAACAATAAACAACACAAACAATCAGTAATTTCAAATCTTACAATACATCGAGCTGTTCCATTATCATCATATAAAAAAATAAATAAAAACAAATTAAAAATATCACTCGCTTTAACACAAACAAAAAAACCTGCATCTTCTACACTATGATTTCTTTATGGACTTATATTCCTTCCTTGCAATTCAGCATCACATCTAAGTGTCAAGTTTTACGTTTATTGGATCCTGCAAGTTGCATTAGCTGCGAGGGCGAGGCGTGAAGGTCGCTCTGTGGCACTTAAAATGGCACCTTCAGTTGGGTTTTATTCATGTGGCGATGTCGAGTGCCTTGCCGTGGTGTGGCCGGGGCTGGACATCTCTCTGTCTCTCTTGTTCTTGTTCTCTTGTTCTTGTTCTGTATGTCTCTGTTTCTTTCTCTTTCTTTGTCTTTGTCTCTCTCTCTTTGTCTCTGTCTCTTGTCTCTTGTCTGTCTCTTGTCTCTTGTCTCTTGTCTCTTGTCTCTTGTCTCTTGTCTCTTGTCTCTTGTCTCTTGTCTCTTGTCTGTCTCTTGTCTCTTGTCTGTCTCTTGTCTCTTGTCTCTTGTCTCTTGTCTCTTGTCTCTTGTCTCTTGTCTCTTGTCTCTTGTCTCTTGTCTCTTGTCTCTTGTCTGTCTCTTGTCTCTTGTCTCTTGTCTGTCTCTTGTCTCTTGTCTCTTGTCTCTTGTCTCTTGTCTCTTGTCTCTTGTCTCTTGTCTCTTGTCTCTTGTCTCTTGTCTCTTGTCTCTTGTCTCTGTCTATCTCTGTCTCTCTCTCTCTTTCTTTCTCTTCCTACACACAAACACACACATACACACACACACACATTATATGTATGTATGTATATATATATATATATATATATATATATATATATATATATATATATATATATATATATATATATATATATATATTCATATATATTCATATATATATATATATATATATATATATATATATATATATATATATATATATATATATATACTTTTATACAATAATACACTTACACATACATACATCAAGCAAACATGCAGGTATACAAACACACACACAGGCGGGAACGAGCGCGCACACATTTACACACATACATGGATTCAATAATTCCCTGCCCATTCTTCGCAGAATTCTCTTTTCTTGCAAATCATTGTCATAAAATCCGCTTTCTTTTTTCTGCGATTTTTTAAATATTCAGATTACAAAATGACGAGAAGGAAAGAGAAAGGGAGAACGTGACAGGACAAAGAAAATTACGGAGCAGTTAAAAAATACTTTACGTCAGAGAATCTAACTGATCTCACGCAGTCTTCATCACACACGCCCCAAAGTCATCACACACGCCCATAAGTAATCTGAGACGCCCCGTAAGTAATTTGAGACGCCCGTAGGTAATTTGAGACGCCCCGTAAGTAATTTGAGACGCCCGTAGGTAATTTGAGACGCCCGTAAGTCATCCCACACGCCCCTTTGTCATCCCACGCGCCCTTAAGTAATCTCAGACGCCCGTAAATCATTCCACACGCCCGCAAGTCATCACACTTACGCGTAAATCATCACACACGTCCCTAAATCATCACACATTAGAGAAGTTCACGGGTGTATTTCCAAGTCATACCGTATCACCGTCATCACTCTCTTTGTTCCTCCCTTTCGTCTTTTTTCTTCTCTCGACATTGTTCATCTTCGTCTTCTTTTTACTCGTCCTTTATTC
>NC_091578.1:10424587-10429587 GCF_042767895.1 Penaeus vannamei
AAATACCCACAATACCATTAGCGTCAAAATACCCATATCACCATAAGCCTCAAAATCACTATTTCACCATTAGCCTCAAAATGTCCATATCACCATTAACATCAAAATACCCATATCACCATTAACGTCAAAATCCTATGTCACCATAAGTCAAAATCACCATATCACCTTTAATCCCATATCACCACGTACATCACCATCACCACTTCACCATTAACGTCAAAATCTCCATATCACCATTATCAAAATACCCATATCACTATTAACATCACCACCACCATTTCACGCTCACTCTCACCCAACCTCACCGTCAATTCACCATCCAAACCACCCCCAAAACATCACCATCACCGCCACTATCAAGATCTCAACCACGCTCATTATCACGATCGTAATTACCTTCACATCCTTTTCCTCCCAACGCTAATGACTTCCTCTTAATGAAGCTACTCATTAGCAGATCATTATCAGTCAACTTCTCGATGAGTTTGAATGGTCTTTTCTCGATCTTCGGTCTGGGGGGGGAAGGGAGAAGGGGAAGGGGGAAGGGAGAAGCAGGAGAAGGGGGAAGGGAGAAGCAGGAGAAGGGGGAAGGGAGAAGCAGGAAAAGGGGGGAGGGAGAAGGGGAAGGGGGAAGGGAGAAGCAGGAGGAGGGGGAAGGGAGAAGGGGAAGGGGTAAGGCAGAAGCAGGAGAAGGGGGAAGGGAGAAGCAGGAGAAGGGGGAAGGGAGAAGCAGGAGGGGTAAGGGAGAAGCAGGAGAAGGGGGAAGGGAGAAGCAGGAAAAGGGGGAAGGGAGAAGCAGGAGAAGGGGGAAGGGAGAAGCAGGAAAAGGGGGAAGGGAGAAGCAGGAAAAGGGGGAAGGGAGAAGCAGGAAAAGGGGGAAGGGAGAAGCAGGAAAAGGGGGAAGGGAGAAGCAGGAGAAGGGGGAAGGGAGAAGCAGGAAAAGGGGGAAGGGAGAAGCAGGAGAAGGGGGAAGGGAGAAGCAGGAAAAGGGGGAAGGGAGAAGCAGGAAAAGGGGGAAGGGAGAAGCAGGAAAAGGGGGAAGGGAGAAGCAGGAAAAGGGGGAAGGGAGAAGCAGGAAAAGGGGGAAGGGAGAAGCAGGAAAAGGGGGAAGGGAGAAGCAGGAAAAGGGGGAAGGGAGAAGCAGGAAAAGGGGGAAGGGAGAAGCAGGAAAAGGGGGAAGGGAGAAGCAGGAGAAGGGGGAAGGGAGAAGCAGGAAAAGGGGGAAGGGAGAAGCAGGAAAAGGGGGAAGGGAGAAGCAGGAAAAGGGGGAAGGGAGAAGCAGGAAAAGGGGGAAGGGAGAAGCAGGAGAAGGGGGAAGGGAGAAGCAGGAAAAGGGGGAAGGGAGAAGCAGGAAAAGGGGGAAGGGAGAAGCAGGAAAAGGGGGAAGGGAGAAGCAGGAAAAGGGGGAAGGGAGAAGCAGGAAAAGGGGGAAGGGAGAAGCAGGAAAAGGGGGAAGGGAGAAGCAGGAAAAGGGGGAAGGGAGAAGCAGGAAAAGGGGGAAGGGAGAAGCAGGAAAAGGGGGAAGGGAGAAGCAGGAAAAGGGGGAAGGGAGAAGCAGGAGAAGGGGGAAGGGAGAAGCAGGAAAAGGGGGAAGGGAGAAGCAGGAAAAGGGGGAAGGGAGAAGCAGGAAAAGGGGGAAGGGAGAAGCAGGAAAAGGGGGAAGGGAGAAGCAGGAGAAGGGGGAAGGGAGAAGCAGGAAAAGGGGGAAGGGAGAAGCAGGAAAAGGGGGAAGGGAGAAGCAGGAGAAGGGGGAAGGGAGAAGCAGGAAAAGGGGGAAGGGAGAAGCAGGAAAAGGGGGAAGGGAGAAGCAGGAAAAGGGGGAAGGGAGAAGCAGGAAAAGGGGGAAGGGAGAAGCAGGAAAAGGGGGAAGGGAGAAGCAGGAGAAGGGGGAAGGGAGAAGCAGGAAAAGGGGGAAGGGAGAAGCAGGAAAAGGGGGAAGGGAGAAGCAGGAGAAGGGGGAAGGGAGAAGCAGGAAAAGGGGGAAGGGAGAAGCAGGAGAAGGGGGAAGGGAGAAGCAGGAAAAGGGGGAAGGGAGAAGCAGGAAAAGGGGGAAGGGAGAAGCAGGAAAAGGGGGAAGGGAGAAGCAGGAAAAGGGGGAAGGGAGAAGCAGGAAAAGGGGGAAGGGAGAAGCAGGAAAAGGGGGAAGGGAGAAGCAGGAAAAGGGGGAAGGGAGAAGCAGGAGAAGGGGGAAGGGAGAAGCAGGAAAAGGGGGAAGGGAGAAGCAGGAAAAGGGGGAAGGGAGAAGCAGGAAAAGGGGGAAGGGAGAAGCAGGAAAAGGGGGAAGGGAGAAGCAGGAAAAGGGGGAAGGGAGAAGCAGGAAAAGGGGGAAGGGAGAAGCAGGAAAAGGGGGAAGGGAGAAGAAGGGATAAGGGGAAGGGAGTTCATCCTTTGTTAATTTTCTTGTTGATTTGATTTCCTTGTTTTTTTTTTTTATTATCATGATTTATTATTAGTGTTGTTGTTATCATTTCTATTATTATTATTATTGTTGTTGTTGTTGTTGTTGTATTTTGAGTTATATTTTTTCATTGTTGTTATTTTTATTGTTATTATCATTATCGTTTTTAATATTATCATTATTATTATCATTACCATCATTGCTATCATCATCATCATCATCATCATCATCATCATCATCATCATTATTTTTTCTATTATTATTCCCGTTATTATCATTACTAAAATCATTTTTATCCTTATCATTATCATCATTACTGCCATTGTTATGATTAATATAATTATTTTCTTCTCTGTTTAGATTCAACTCGCTACGTTTTCTCGCCTAAAGATCTATCATCAATTTTATTCATCATTATCGCCTCTTCTGTCTCCACCTACACGCTTTCCGACAAGCACACTTCACCACCACTTCCTCTCATCCTTTGCTTTCAGCACCATTTACCCCTTTCTGTCATCACACTGTCATTTCATCAGCTGTCATATTTCCTTCTGTGTCATTTTTTTATTTTTCTATTTTATTATTATTATTATTTTTTTTTACATCGCATCGCCTTACCATAATTTTCTTTTTTTATTCTTTTATGTTATAGTGTGACTTCATATTTACTCACTATATTTTCCTTACTCATTTCCGTCATTGCACTTTCATTTCATTTTCTCTCGCTTTACAGTCTGGTTTAGTCACTCACCATATTGTCACTTCACTCATCTTCACCATTCACCATATTTTTCTCGGAAACCCTCCCATGCACCATACTTTTCTCGGACCCTGCCATTCACTATACTTTTCTCGAATCCCATTCACCATACTTTTCTTAGACTCCCTCCCATTCACCATACTTTTCTCGGACTCCCATTCACCATACTTTTCTAGGACCCCTTTCACCATACTTGTCTCAAACACCCTCCAATTCACCATACTTTATTTGGACCCTCCCATTCACCATACTTGTCTCAAACTCCCTCCAATTCACCATACTTTATTTGGACCCTCCCATTCACCATACTTGTCTCAAACTCCCTCTCATTCACCATATTCTCACTTCACCCACAACTCACCACACTCCATCACTATACTCTTCCTACACACCACACTCAACACCCTAGTGACATCCCGAAAATAGCTTCAGTCATCATGGCCACCTTCTATTTCGTATAGTCGACCTGCCAGCATGTTTTATCATAATCCTGTCAGTCTGAACAGCTGAGAGCATTAGCCTGTGCAATGCTGACTCCTTTGATTTCCGTTTAAAATATCATGTAATGTGTTCTGACTCTATGACTTTTTTTTTTTTTTTTACGTAGTGTACTGTGATATATGTGTGATTTCATGATTGCATTGGATGTTAGTTGTACAGGTTGTGTGTTGTGTTTTTTATATGTCTGTGATTCCTTTGGTATGATTTATCGTTACGTATATATTGATAGTATGAATACCCGTTATATATTATTTTACACATGGCTTATTGCGATTTATATAGTGTTAAGTCACCATTATATCTGATATAAGCTGTGTGCATTTCCTGCTGTAAATGATTTTAAGATTATGCATTTCGCTCTACTAGAAATCTCTCTATTATACGACTAATATTATGTTAAGCTATAACTCCAGTGCGACTCTGCAATAAAATGCTATGCTAAAGGGTCGTGTTTCCTATGCATCTAGCGTCCTGCGACTGCGACTCTCGAATATAATATACGTTTATAATATATAATAGTATACTCTATTATGATATACTATTAATATGCAGAGGTATCGAACATCCTGAAGATCTCTCTACAATAAGAGATATAGAATTAATATGTTGTTATACTACAGGTTGTGATTTCTCATTCATCTAACGTCCTGAAAGTCTGTCTACACCATTTTCTAATAAACTAATATCTGGTTAAACAACATGTCTTGTTTTCCCATTCACCTAACAGCCTAAAATGATTTTTAAACTACAGGTCGTGCTTTTCCATTCGTTTAATGCCCTGAAAATCTCTCTACAACACGATTCTCAAACAAAATAATGTTAAAAGTTAAACTACATTCCTTGCTCTCCCAATCACCTAAAATCCCAAAACTCTCTCTACAACACAACTCTTAACAACAATTCGTTAGACTATGGGGTTCTCGCTATCGTGATCACCTACCGCCAGAACCCACGTCAGCAGCAGCCATTCCCCTCCCCACCCCCACCCCCCCAGTGCCAAAAATGAGTGCCACTACCTCTTCTCACAGGCACCACCCACACCACCTGCTCGTTTACGCCCGCACGCCCGCACGCCCGCACGCTAACCCCCTGATGAAAAGGATGCCACTTGTGTACCTATATTAAGGTCCTTGCGTGACAGCATTACTTGGTCTGTCTGCCCACGCAAGTCTTTGGTGAAATGAGGGATGCCATTCGGGTCTCTCAATAAAGAAGAAAAAAAAACATTTATTACTGGTTAGCCTTCAAGTGAGCTAATGTTAGATCAAGGAACGTCTAGAATAAGTGATGTTATTAAGTCTTTTTTTATTTCTAAATGGCGTTTTTTTATTGACTCAT
>NC_091578.1:10436447-10438947 GCF_042767895.1 Penaeus vannamei
ATAATAAGGAATGAATAAATAAATAAATAAAAAACAAATAAAAAAACAAAAATATATATAAAATCCAGAAATAAATAAAAATATTAAAAAACAAAAAGATATCAAGAATCCAGAAGTAGAAAAATAAATAGAAAACAAATATATTAAAGAATCCAGAAATAAAAAAGAATTAATAAAAAAAAACAAATAATCAAAAATCCAGAAATAGAAAAAGTAAATAAAAACCAAATAATAAAAAAAAACAGAAATATATAAATAAATGAATCAATAACCAATTCAAGAATGAATAAAAAAGATGTGTTACGTAATCACCAAACTCTTGTTGTGAAACAGCGCAACTTCCTTCCTTTGTTTCGCAACTTGTTTCTATTCTCCATTCACTTGCTCAGTTATTCATTATTTACCTATTAATTCTTTTGTTAGACACGTTTCATACCTGTTTCGTAACATTACCCCTTTCTATCTTCCTCCGATTATCGAATTATCTATCTATGTATTTATTCATTATCAAAATTATCATTACAAATATGTACACAAAAAAAAATTGTGGGTTTTGGCACATAGTGGATCAAGATGGTAAGGTGATAGCATTATAAAGTCTAAATTGCCTGTTTAATGTATGGTAATCTGGCCTTAAGGAAGTTTGGCTCCTTATTACAGACAGGGACCCGGAATAGTATACATAATGAATGGAACAGAAACGTGAGACGAAAGGGAAGGGATAAAGAGAGAGGAAAGCGCGGAAAGGATGATAAAGATTGAGAGATCAAGGAACGAGAAATTGACTGTTAGACTGATAGGAATAATAGGGAAAAAAGAGAAAAGAGTAGGGGAATGAGAGAAAGAGAGAGAGAGAAGGAGAAAGAGAGAGAGAGAGAGAGAGAGAGAGAGAGAGAGAGAGAGAGAAAGAGAAAGAGAGAGAGAGAGAGAGAGAGAGAGAGAGAGAGAGAGAGAGAGAGAGAGAAGCAGGCAGACAGACTTACAGAGAAGAGAATGAGGGAAGGAGAGAGGGAGGGACGGAGAGACAGAACCAGACAGAGACAGAGAGCTTGAGAGAACGATAGAGCGAGAAAGAAAGAAAGAAAGAAAGAAAGAGAACGAGGGAAAGTCCAGAGGTCACACATCATCTTTACATAAGCATTAAAGCTACGAAACATTTTTTTTTTACTATGTCACTACCAGAACTATAAGAATATTAAAGAAGAGAGACAATCATAGATTTTTTTCCTTTTCTTGTTTTATTTTTCTTTCTTTTGAGCGATAATGAGGTGGGGAAGTCATAGGATGAAAAGATTTATTTAATACAAATGTATAACTAGTAACAGTAGAATAAGAAGTAGGAGGATGAGGAGGAGAAAGAAGAAAAATAAATGATATATGATAATGGTAATATTAATAATAGTATGATGATAATGAAAAAGAAGAAGAAAAAGAAAGGAAGAAGAGGAGGAGGAGGAGAAAGAAGAAGAAGAGGAGGAGGAGGAGGAGGAGGAAGAAGAAGAAGAGGTGGCGGAGGAGAAAGAAGAGTAGGAAGAAAAATAAGATGTGTATGAAGAAGAGGAGGAAAAGAGAAAGAAAGGAGGAGGAGAGACAACATGAATAAGAACGAGAAAGAAAAATAGATGAAGCAGTAAAACGAAAATTAAACTAATGGGGAAAAATAAAAACAGAAAGCAGAAAAGATGACGAATAAGGAAAAGAAAGAAAAAAGAATATAAAGTAAGGGAAACGAGGAGGAGGAGGAGGAGGAGAAGGAGCAGGAAGACGAGGAGGAGAAGGAGGAGGAGAATGAGAAGGAGGAGGAGGAGGAAGGAGGGAGGAGGAGGAGGGAGGGAGGAGGAGGGGAGGAGGAGGAGAAGAAGGAGGAGGAGGAGGAGGAGAAGAAGAAGGGGAAGGAGAAGAAGGAGAAGAAGAAGAAGGAGGAGGAGGAGGAGGAGAAGGAAAAGAAGGAGAAGAAGAAGAAGGAGGAGGAGGAGGAGGATTATAAATCATATATAAATTACAAATTATAAAAAAAAACGGGAGCTGAACCACAACAACATAACAAGAACAACCAATACAAATCGAAGCAAAAACAACAACAACAACAACTAAACTGCACCCCAGCCATCACTGACCATCAAAGCCATCCATCAACCCCGCAGTAATTTCTTATTCAATCACAAATTCACAGTAACGCTGACCCTTCCCGCGACCTCATTCCGCCACGCCAGTCTCCATTGCTGATCAATCCCCTCATAAAGTTATCGCAGTCTTCCTCATAATCTTGTGGATTATCGGATGACCACGCCCATTCACGAGGCCACGCCCACTGGCGGGTTGTAAAAAAGAAAGAAAGAAAGAAAAAAAACGCCGCGCTCTCAGCCATGATAGTAAGTTTACTTTCGGATACTTGCATTCGGACACACACACACACACACACACACACACACACACACACACACACACACACACACACACACACACACACACACACACACACACATACACACACACACAC
>NC_091578.1:10446447-10448947 GCF_042767895.1 Penaeus vannamei
TATATATATATATATATATATATATATATATATATATATATATATAACGTGTCATCAAAGTGATCCTCCTTTTACATGACAATTACGAAAACGAATGAATAACGGCTCTCGAAATAACGTACAACGAGAAATTCAAACGGTTATCTTCTTCTCCACCTCCTCCTCCTCCTCCTTCTACTACTACTACTACTGCTGCTGCTGTTTACTATTATACCACCACGGTTATAAACGGCTTTCTCTCTCCCTCTCTTCCTCTCGCTCTCTCTCTCTTCCTCTCCCCTCAACCTCCCCTCCCTCCCTCCCTTCCCTCTCCCCTCTCTCTCTCTCTCTCTCTCTCTCTCTCTTTCTCTCTCTCTCCCTCCCTCCCCACTCCCTCTCTCTCTCTCTCTCTCTCTCTCTCTCTCTCTCTCTCTCTCTCTCTCTCTCTCTCTCTCTCTCTCTCTCTCTCTCTCCCTCCCTCCCTCTCTCTCTCTCTCTCTCTCTCTCCCTCCCTCCCTCACTCCTCTCCCTCCCTCCCTCCCTCCCTCACCCCGCTGCCTCCCTTCCTCCCTCCCTCCCTCCCTCCCTCTCTCCCTCCCTCCCCTCTCCTTCTCCCCCTCTTTTCACTTATCAAAAAATATAAGTATGAAGATGACTGTCGCCTTGCGCACGATCGCCATGATTCCGAGAACTTGCACCGTTATTTTGAAAACGCAAATAAATACGAATCAACTCATCCGGTCTAATATATCTCTGGTTCCCGGAATTTAGTCATCTGTTCTAAGTCCGGTAACAAAGGGAGGAATTTATAACCCCGTTGCTGGATATAGTTGTTTGTAAAGAATTTGTAATATGAAAGTTTCGGAAAGATGGCGGTCCCTCGCGATTCATAAAGGGAGGGAAGGTTTTGCGGGAGAGAGTTCAGGTGAAGTCGGAGTTTCAGGATTAGGGCGTTTTGGCGCAGTTACGGGCATGATAATTTCATTTTATAGGATACGAGCGATGAATGGGAGAAAAATAGAAATGATGATCTTGTAAATTGATTTTTTTTCTGTTAATTGGCCGTATCCTATATATATTTTTATATATTAAGCAACTGAAGATACACAAATAGCAAAAATAAAGTGATGTCTTGGCTGTGCTGTAATGATTAATGAAGGGATTATTAATGTAATGATTGATCTACATTAATCATTACAACACAGCCAAAACCTCACATCTTCAACATCATCACAAAAAAACGTTCTGTTTCAATGAAATCTGTGAAGGCTAGAGTTACGACGATTAAACAAAAACATGTGATTTTTTCTTTTTTTACTATTTGCGCAATTACTTAAAGAAATATGAATAATTTGCGGTAAACCTTTAGAGAAAAAATAACGTTCCGACTGCCTGTCTTCGTACTCAAAATAGACCAACTTAGGACGAGACCAAACTCTGGCATAAATGACCTCTATCTCTCTCTTTCTCTATATCTCTCTTTCTCTCCCTCTATCTCTCTTTCTCTCCCTCTATCTCTCTCTGCCTCTATACGAACCCTCGACCAAGAAACCAAACATTCAAACAATTGGAAAGAACTACTCATATAAAAAAAAAACAGAAAGAGGTATTCACACCCCCGTTCCAATGAAGAAATAAAGCAATCTCTTTAATACGACTTAACCCTCTTTCCACTAATCCAATCCTTTCTATAAGCCAAGGGTGCCAGTCTTTCCACCGCCGGCACCCTTTCTCGTCTGACTAATTTTCCCACGGTCCTCGGGGGTCACCGGAAGGGCACCTCGCTCAACAAGCTCTTTTATTAACAACAAACTCGTTTCTCCCAGTCTCATCTGTCAATGGAAAGGCTCGTGGAACTGCATTGGTATTTGTCTGAATGAGTGTCCGAAGAAGAAGAGGAAATGTTTGCCGGATTTTTTGGTGGGTATTTTACCGACTGAAAATTTGAATGAAAATTTCTGGCCTTTGAAGACCATAGTTGTAAGATCAAATTTGTAGAGAAGGTATGAATGAGAATGAATATCTTTACAAGAGATATTCATTCTCATTCATACCTTTTTCTACATTGTCAACAAAAGTAAAATAGAGTAAATCACCCTAATTGACAAATGTCCAGAATATTTATGCACCTACAACTAAGTGCCTAAGGGAGATAGGATAAAGGGTATTTCAAATGATTTCATATAATGTAAAAAGTAATATTATATGATTTTATAAATGATTTTACATCTTAAAAGGGATTTCACATAATTTCTTAGGATTTTTAAAGTAGGTCTAAATGATGACTCTAAAAGATTTAATGTGATTTTAGGAGCGTGAATGTTATTATTAGACAAATGACGTGACACTCCTGGCCTCATGACTTCCTTGATATGACATTGACAAAGAAAAATAGACTGAAGGTGGCGTGATTTATTATGCTATTGGTCATTGGAATATTGAAATAAACATTTATTGACTGTGTAATACAGCTGTCCATCTTACCCCGTGGTTTATATCAGGATTCATGACACCAATATTA
>NC_091578.1:10461447-10463947 GCF_042767895.1 Penaeus vannamei
GAGAGAGAGAGAGAGAGAGGGGGGGTGCAGAGAGACATACATACAGACTGACAGACAGGCAGGTAGACAGGCAGACAGAGAGACAGACAGAGAAAGATACATAGGCAGAAAGAGAGAGAGAGAGAGAGAAAGAGAGCGAGAGAAAGAGAGAGAGAGAGAGAGAGAGAGAGAGAGAGAGAGAGAGAGAGAGAGAGAGAGAGAGAGAGAGAAAAGGAGACTTTATATTGTATAGAATGTTGCCATTTACACGTTCCCTATTTTTGACATTTAAAAGGGCAGCCGACACAGCTACTTATTCATACATCTAACCAAACACAAATTCCGACAAAGACCCAATTCATCATTAATAAATCCATCTCCTATTCAACTAGATCAACACAGAACACTCGAAGTACCCTCGTAATTTGACATTCGCCAGTGAATAAATCTTTTAAAAATCAATCATGGTTTCGGTGGCTTGTGACGTCAGAGATCATTCAGACATTACGTCACGTGCTCTTGTGACTTTGAAACCTTTTGAAACCCACTCGACGGTCACTGAAGATAAATCCATGAAAGTTACGTGTGTGAGGGCTTGTCTTATTGAACTTTTTTTTTATTGGGTGTTTTATCGGGTATGTATTTAACCTTGGGTGCATTATCGGGTATATTTTTAACATGGGTTGTGTTATTAGGTATATATTTAACATTGGGTGTATTATCAGGATGTATATAAAGTTGGGTGCATCATCAGGTATATTTTTAACATGGGCTGTATTATTAGGTGTATTACCAGGATGTATATAAAATTGGGTGTATTATCAGGTATATTTTTGACACTGGTTGTATTATCAGGAATGCATTTCATATAGGGTGTGTTATCAGGTATATTCTAAACATTGGCTGTATTATTAGGTATACATTTAACACTGGGTGTGTTATCAGGATGTATATAACACTGGGTGTAATATCAGGTATATTTTCTAACATTGGTTGTATTATAAATTATGCAATTGACACAGGGTGTATCATTAGGTACATTTTTAATATTGGGTGTATCATCAGGTACATTTTTAATATTGGGTGTATCATCAGGTACATTTTTAATATTGGGTGTATCATCAGGTATAAGTTTCTTCTACTGATATCCTCTGTACCAGGATACAATTGCATACTCATGATTATTTGTCACAGGAAAAGAAATGGAGGTGGATAGCAATAACAAGAAGAAACGACAAGAAAAAAGGAAGAAAGAAGATTGACTAAAGTACATAAAATAAACAAATCAAAGTACACAAAATAAATAAAGTACATAAAGTAAATAAAATAAAGTACATAAAAATACAATAAGACAAGAAGAAACGACAAGAAAAGGAAGAGAGAATTGACTAAAGTACACAACATGCTGGCAAAGTCATCACCCCGTGTCCAAGAATAAATCACTATATGCCAGCGTTTATAAGGAAATCTTCATCACTATTTTACATATCGTTTAAGAAATTCGCTCTTTAGAATTAAAAAAATATATTGCAGGGTGAAGGAGGCAACAAAAAGACCATTAACCTCAAGAAGATTGTTCATAAACATTGAATATAGAAAGAGAAATGCTCTTTATGGCATGTTTCAAGAGTACTGGAACCGCAATACTAAAGGTATCTCTACACACACACCCGCGTAGAAAAGGTATGGATGAGAGAGAGAAAGTATTTGATGTATTTGATCGGCTTCGAATATGTATTCGATACCGAGCAAATACAACTCTTATTGTGAGAGTGGAGGAGGAGGAGGAGGAGGAGGAGGAGGAGGAGGAGGAGGAGGAGGAGGAGGAGGAGGAGGAGGAGGAGGAGGAGGAGGAGGAGGTGGAGGAGGAGGTGGTGAGTGCGGAGGGAGGAAGTGGAGGAGGAGGAGGAGGAGGAGGAGGAGGAGGGGAGGAGGAGGAGGAGGTGGAGGTGGAGGAGGAGGAGGAGAGTGGAGGAGAGAGCAGGGAGGAGTGGAGGGGGAGGGGAGGAGGAGGTGGAGGGGAGGAGGTGGAGGGGGAGGAGGAGGAGGAAGGAGGAGGAGGAGGAAGTGGAGGGAGGAGAGAGGGTGAGGAGAGGAGGTGGAGGAGGGAGGAGGGGGAGGTGGAGGTGAGGAGGTGGGAGGGAGGTGGAGCAGTGGAGAGGTGGGAGAGAGAGAGCAGAGAGAGAGAGAGAGAGAGAGAGAGAGAGAGAGAGAGAGAGAGAGAGAGAGAGAGAGAGAGAGAGAGAGAGAGAGACAGAGAGACGCACAAAGACATATTTACAGAGAGACAGACAGGCAGATTTGTATCATTTCCCTTTTCCTTTTTGTTGCCTCCTTTATCACCACTTCGTTTTCCTCATCCTCTTCCTCCTCCTTCCCTTCCTTCTTGTCCTTCTTCTTCTCCTTCTCCTCCTACTCATCCTCCACCCTTTCGTTCTCCTTATATACGCTAGCATATAGTGAATTATTCTTGGACACGGGGTGATGACTTTGCCAGCATGTTGTGTACTTTAGTCACTTC
>NC_091578.1:10483947-10493947 GCF_042767895.1 Penaeus vannamei
GAGAGAGAGAGAGAGAGAGAGAGAGAGAGAGGAGGAAGAGAGAAGAGAGAGAGAGAGAGAGAGAGAGAGAGAGAGAGAGAGAGAGAGAGAGAGAGAGAGAGAGAGAGAAAGAGAGAGAGAGAGAGAGAGAGAGAGAGAGAGAAGAGGAAGAGAGAGAGAGAGAGAGAGAGAGAAAGGAGGGAGAGAGAGAGAAAGAGAGAGAGAGAGAGAGAGAGAGAGAGAGAGAGAGAGAGAGAGAGAGAGAGAAAGAGAGAGAGAGAGAGAGAAGGAGGAAGAGGAGAGAGAGAGAGAAAGAGAAATAGGAGAGAGAGAGAGAGAGAGAGAGAGAGAGAGAGAGAGAGAGAGAGAGAGAGAGAGAGAGAAGAGAGTGAGAGAGAGAGAGAAGGAGGAAGAGAGTGAGAGAGAGAGAAAGAGAGAGAGAGAGAGAGAACAGATAGAGAAGAGAGAGAGAGAGAGAGAGAGAGAGAGAGAGAGAGAGAGAGAGAGAGAGAGAGAGAGAGAGAGAGAGAGAGAGAGAGAGAAAAGAGAAAGAGAGAGAGATAGAAAGAAAGAGAATATACAATGAAAAAGAAGAAGGGGTAGACAAAAAACATGTTACAAACACCTCTCTTGATTTCGCCCCATTTTCCGACCTTCGTCAGTAGCAAGAAGTCAAACCAAACTGCCGAATTCTTAAGCTCATTCTTGCTTCCTCCTCTTTACTCCAGCTGGGTACGTAGAATGATGAGTATACGGCACAAGAACAGCCAATCAGCTCAAGAATGCAGCGCAGAGAGATCTCGCATTTTCCACCTACTCCTCCTCCTCTTTCTTCTCCTCCTCCTCCTCATCTTGATCCTCCTACTTCTATTCCTTCTACTCCTCCCTTCCTACTATTATTATTCTTCCTCCTTCTCTTCCTCCTCCTCCTTCCTCTTTTTTTTTTCTTCTTCTTCTCCTCCTCTTCCTCCTCTTCGTCCCCTTCTATATCCTTATAGGTCACGACCTTGAAGGTTAGTTAAGCACTCGACACGCACAGGCACTGGCCCCTCCCCCTCCTCTTTCCCCCTCCCTCTACACCCCTACCTCGCCCCGCACTCCTCTACCTCTCTTCTACCTCCTATCCCCCTTTTCTGCCTTCTCTCCCCCTCTTCTGCCTCCTTCCTCCCCTCTTTTTCTACCTCCTCTCCCCCTCTTCTGCTTCCTCTCTCTCCCTCTTTTACCTCCTATCCCCCTTTTCTGCCTTCTCTCCCCTCTTCTACCTCCTCTCGCCCTCTTCTACCTCCTCTCCCCCTCTTTTACTTCTTCTCGCCCTCTTCTACCTCCTCTGCCCCTCTTCTACCTCCTCTCGCCCTCTTCTACCTCCTTTCGCCCTCTCTTCTACCTCCTTTCGCCCTCTCTTCTACCTCCTCTCGCCCTCTTCTACCTCCTCTCTCCCTCTTCTACCTCCTCTCGTCCTCTTCTACCTCCTCTCCCCTTCTTCTACCTCCTCTCGCCCTCTTCTACCTCCTTTCGCCCTCTCTTCTACCTCCTCTCGCCCTCTTCTACCTCCTCTCGCCCTCTCTTCTACCTCATTTCGCCCTCTTCTACCTCCTCTCGCCCTCTTCTACCTCCTCTCCCCTTCTTCTACCTCCTCTCGCCCTCTTCTACCTCCTTTCGCCCTCTCTTCTACCTCCTCCTCGCCCTCTTCTACCTCCTTTCGCCCTCTTCTACCTCCTCTCGCCCTCTTCTACCTCCTCTCGCCCTCTCTTCTACCTCCTCTCGCCCTCTTCTACCTCCTTTCGCCCTCTTCTACCTCCTCTCGCCCTCTTCTACCTCCTCTCGCCCTCTCTTCTACCTCCTTTCGCCCTCTCTTCTACCTCCTCTCGCCCTCTCTTCTACCTCCTCTCGCCCTCTTCTACCTCCTTTCCCCTCGCCCTCCTCTCCCCTTCTTCTACCTCCTCTCGCCCTCTTCTACCTCCTCTCGCCCTCTTCTACCTTCCTCTCGCCCTTCTTCTACCTCCTCTCGCCCTCTTCTACCTCCTTTCCCCTCTTCTACCTCCTCTCCCCTTCTTCTACCTCCTCTCGCCCTCTTCTACCTCCTCTCGCCCTCTTCTACCTCCTTTCGCCCTCTCTTCTACCTCCTCTCGCCCTCTTCTACCTCCTCTCGCCCTCTCTTCTACCTCCTCTCGCCTCTACCTCCTTTCGCCCTCTCTTCTACCTCCTCTCGCCATCTTCTACCTCCTCTCGCCCTCTTCTACCTCCTCTCACCATCTTCTACCTCCTCTCACCCTCTTCTCCCTCCTTTCGCCCTCTCTTCTACCTCCTCTCGCCCTCTTCTACCTCCTCTCGCCCTCTTCTACCTCCTCTCGCCCTCTTCTACCTCCTCTCGCCCTCTTCTACCTCCTTTCGCCCTCTCTTCTACCTCCTCTCGCCCTCTTCTACCTCCTTTCGCCCTCTCTTCTACCTCCTCTCGCCCTCTTCTACCTCCTTTCGCCCTCTCTTCTACCTCCTCTCGCCCTCTTCTACCTCCTTTCGCCCTCTTCTACCTCCTTTCGCCCTCTCTTCTACCTCCTCTCGCCCTCTTCTACCTCCTCTCGCCCTCTTCTACCTCCTTTCGCCCTCTTCTACCTCCTCCTCGCCCTCTTCTACCTCCTTTCGCCCTCTCTTCTACCTCCTCTCGCCCTCTTCTACCTCCTCCTCTCGCCCTCTTCTACCTCCTTTCGCCCTCTTCTACCTCCTTTCGCCCTCTCTTCAACCTCCTCTCGCCCTCTTCTACCTCCTTTAGCCCTCTCTTCTACCTCCTCTCGCCCACTTCTACCTCCTTTCGCCCTCTTCTACCTCCTCTCGCCCTCTTCTACCTCCTCTCGCCCTCTTCTACCTCCTTTCGCCCTCTCTTCTACCTCCTCTCGCCCTCTTCTACCTCCTTTCGCCCTCTCTTCTACCCTCCTCTCGCCCTCTTCTACCTCCTTTCGCCCTCTCTTCTACCTCCTCTCGCCCTCTTCTACCTCCTTTCGCCCTCTCTTCTACCTCCTCTCGCCCTCTTCTACCTCCTCTTCGCCTTTCGCCCTCTTCTACCTCCTCTCGCCCTCTTCTACCTCCTCTCGCCCTCTTCTACCTCCTCTCGCCCTCTTCTACCTCCTTTCGCCCTCTCTTCTACCTCCTCTCGCCCTCTTCTACCTCCTTTCCCCTCTCTTCTACCTCCTCTCGCCCTCTTCTACCTCCTTTCGCCCTCTCTTCTACCTCCTCTCGCCCTCTTCTACCTCCTTTCGCCCTCTCTTCTACCTCCTCTCGCCCTCTTCTACCTCCTCACGCCATCTTCTACCTCCTTTCTCGCCATCTTCTACCTCCTCTCACCCTCTTCTACCTCCTCTCGCCCTCTTCTACCTCCTCTCGCCCTCTTCTATCTCCTTTCGCCCTCTTCTACCTCCTCTCGCCCTCTTCTACCTCCTCTCGCCCTCTTCTACCTCCTCTCGCCCTCTTCTACCTCCTCTCGCCCTCTTCTACCTCCTCTCGCCCTCTTCTACCTCCTCTGCCCCTCTTCTACCTCCTTTCGCCCTCTCTTCTACCTCCTCTCGCCCTCTTCTACCTCCTCCTTTCGCCCTCTCTTCTACCTCCTTTCGCCCTCTTCTCTTCTCCTTCGCCCTCTTCTACCTCCTCTCGCCCACTTCTACCTCCTTTCGCCCTCTCTTCTACCTCCTCTGCCCCTCTTCTACCTCCTTTCGCCCTCTCTTCTACCTCCTCTCGCCCTCTTCTACCTCCTCTCGCCCTCTTCTACCTCCTCTCGCCCTCTTCTACCTCCTTTCGCCCTCTCTTCTACCTCCTCTCGCCCTCTTCTACCTCCTCTCGCCCTCTTCTACCTCCTCTCCCCCTCTTCTACCTCATCTCTCGCCCTACATTACCTCATCCTTTTCGCCCTCTCTTACTACCTCCTTCCGCCCTCTTCTACCTCCTCTCGCCCTCTTCTCCCTCCTCTCGCCCTCTTCTACCTCCTTTCGCCCTCTCTTCTACCTCCTCTCGCCCTCTTCTACCTCCTCTCGCCCTCTTCTACCTCCTTTCGCCCTCTCTTCTACCTCCTCTCGCCCTCTCTTCTACCTCCTCTTGCACTCTTCTACCTCCTCTCGCCCTCTTCTACCTCCTCTCGCCCTCTCTTCTCCTCCTACCCTCTCTACTACCTCTCGCCCTCTTCTACCTCTCGCCCTCTTCTACCTCCCTCTCGCCCTCTTCTACCTCCTTCGCCCTCACCTCTTCTACCTCCTCTCGCCCTCTTCTACCTCCTCTCGCCCTCTTCTACCTCCTCTCGCCCTCTTCTACCTCCTCTCGCCCTCTCTTCCTACCTCCTCTCGCACTCTTCTACTCCTCTCGCCCTCTTCTACCTCCTCTCGCCTTCTTCTACCTCCTCTCGCCCTCTTCTACCTCCTTTCGCCCTCTTCTAGCTCCAGTCGCGCTCTCTTCTACCTCCACTCTCCCTATTCTACCTCCTCTCGCTCTCTTCTCCCTCCTCTCGCCCTCTTGTACCTCCTTTCGCCCTCTTCTACCTCCTCTCGCCCTCTTCTACCTCCTTTCGCCCTCTCTTCTACCTCCTCTCGCCCTCTTCTACCTCCTCTCGCCCTCTTCTACCTCCTCTCGCCCTCTTCTACCTCCTCTCGCCCTCTTCTACCTCCTTTCGCCCTCTCTTCTACCTCCTTTCGCCCTCTTCTACCTCCTCTCGCCCTCTCCTACCTCCTCTCGCCCTCTTCTACCTCCTTTCGCCCTCTCTTCTACCTCCTCTCGCCCACTTCTACCTCCTTTCGCCCTCTTCTACCTCCTCTCGCCCTCTCTTCTACCCTCCTCTCGCCCTCTTCTACCTCCTCTCGCCCTCTTCTACCTCCTCTCGCCCTCTCTTCTACCTCCTTTCGCCCTCTCTTCTACCTCCTCTCGCCCTCTTCTACTCTCTCGCCCTCTTCTACCTCCTCTCGCCCTCTTCTACCTCCTGCCCTCTTCTTCTACCTCTCTCTCGCCCTCTTCTACCTCCTTCTCGCCCTCTTCTACTCCTCTCGCCCTCTTCTACCTCCTCTCGCCCTCTTCTACCTCCTCTCGCCCTCTCTTCTACCTCCTCTCGCCCTCACCTACCTCCTCTCGCCCTCTTCTACCTCCTCTCGCCCTCTTCTACCTCCTCTCGCCCTCTTCTACCTCCTCTCGCCTTTCTTCTACCTCCTCTCGCCCTCTTCTACCTCCTCTCGCCCTCTCTTCTACCTCCTCTCGCCCTCTTCTACCTCCTCTCGCCCTCTCTTCTACCTCCTCTCGCTCGCCCTCTTCTACCTCCTCTCGCCCTCTCTTCTACCTCCTCTCGCCCTCTTCTACCTCCTTTCGCCCTCTCTTCTACCTCCTCTCGCCCTCTTCTACCTCCTTTAGCCATCTCTTCTACCTCCTCTCCCCCACTTCTATCTCCTTTCGCCCTCTTCTACCTCCTCTCGCCCTCTTCTACCTCCTCTCGCCCTCTTCTACCTCCTTTCCCCTCTTCTACCTCCTTTCGCCCTCTCTTCTCCCTCCCCTCGCCCTCACCTACTTCCTCTCCCCTTCTTCTACCTCCTTTCGCCCTCTCTTCTACCTCCTCTCGCCCTCTTCTACCTCCTTTCGCCCTCTTCTACCTCCTCTCGCCCTCTTCTACCTCCTTTCGCCCTCTTCTACCTCCTCTCGCCCTCTTCTACCTCCTCTCGCCCTCTTCTACCTTCTTTCGCCCTCTCTTCTACCACCTCTCGCCCACTTCTACCTCCTTCCGCCCTATTCTACCTCCTCTCGCCCTCTTCTACCTCCTTTCCCCTCTTCTACCTCCTTTCGCCCTCTCTTTGACCTCCTCTCGCCCTCTCTTCTACCTCCTCTCGCACTCTTCTACCTCCTTTCGCCCTCTCTTCTACCTCCTCTCGCCCACTTCTACCTCCTCTCGCCCTCTCTTCTACCTCCCCTCGCCCTCACCTACTTCCTCTCCCCTTCTTCTACCTCCTCTCGCCCTCTTCTACCTCCTTTCGCCCTCTCTTCTACCTCCTTTCGCCCTCTTCTACCTCTTCTCGCCCTCTTCTACCTCCTTTCGCCCTCTCTTCTACCTCCTCTCGCCCTCTTCTACCTCCTTTCGCCCTCTCTTCTACCTCCTCTCGCCCTCTTCTACCTCCTCTCGCCCTCTTCTACCTCCTTTCCCCTCTTCTACCTCCTTTCGCCCTCTCTTCGACCTCCTCTCGCACTCTCTTCTACCTCCCTTCGCCCTCACTTACTTCCTCTCCCCTTCCTCTCCCCTTGAATGAATGAAAAGGAGCGACGGAAAGCTGTAGGCCTACCTACGCGATTAATTTTCTATCTCCGATGAATTATCCCAAGTGTCAAAATTCTAAAACGTAGGCTATCCTTCTACGTAAAAATGAACGGGTGAGAGACCCTGGGAGGTAAGGGATGGGAAGGAAAGGAAGAGAAGAGGATGGAAGGATAGATGGAAGAAGAGGAGGGAAGGGAAGGGAGGGAAAAGGAGTGGAAACATAAAATTTCCGATATGCGGGCGAGGGGAGTGAGGGTCTCTATACGTATATATGGATAAGAAAGGGGAAGGAGAGAGAAAGAGAGAGAGAGAGAGAGTAGCACTCCCTATCCTCCCATACCTTAAGCACTCCCCTACGCAGAATTCCCCCAGGAACTTCGACGATTTAAGTGACAACCTTCAGACCAGTTAACAGTCTCATTTTCCAGAGCCACCTCCAGGCATCCAGCGAACACTCTCCATGACCAGACCGATTCCCTGTCATTTGACCTCACGCCCTTACTATTCCTTTGTCAGCTGATAAAACCACCGAACTACAACTGGGCTTTTTTGTCTTGCTATGTATATAATAATAATAATAATAATAATAAGACTAAGTATAGTAATAGATAAATAAAAATATATTTACGCAAAGTCTGGTGTCTTCAAACGTTACGTCCGATTCCTTTAACCTGTAAGATTTTGAGCATTTATAGAACAACATTTTTTGGATTAACAGGCAGGACCAAGAAAACGCCACTGGGAGGGCAGAAAGAGTATCACCGAAAGGACTGAAAGGTCACCGTTGCAGTAGTGACCAAAGGCTTAATTCGAAAAACAGAAGGAATCGTGAGAAGGATCAAAAGGACACCAAGGAACAGAATTATCAGAACTGAAATAGCCTCTGAGGCCTGATTGGCAGGTCGAAGGGCACCATCGGACGGGCTGTAGGGCCACCAATGGAGAGACTGAAGGGGCACCAACGGAAGAGCCAAGGAACACCAGACGAACGGCCGACAGGGAACAGTCAGAGAGCCGTCGGGGCACCATCCGAAGGCCGAGGGGGCACGGATGGAAGGCCCGGAGGAACACTACTGCAGAAGCCTTATTATTGGGGCTTATTAGTGGGGCTGAAGAGGTACCATTAATTCGCTAAACTAAGGCCGTCAACCAGGCCCCACAATGGTTAGGTTAGGTTAGCATTCATACGCGTTTGTTTGTTAGGTTAGCATTCATACGCGTTTGTTTGTTAGGTTAGCATTCATACGCGTTTGTTTGTTAGGTTAGCATTCATACGCGTTTGTTTGCAAGTACATATATCATCAAGTACATGTGCAATTGCCATCCTCTCCGTAACCGACTGAATTGCAACACATTACCGCAAGACAAATAGCAAATTTAAAAAGACCATGACCGTTAAAACATGATGTGAGGTAAACAAGGAAAGAAAATCTTCCTCCCAAAAAAGGAAAAAGAAACAAGAAGAGGGTAATAAAAATAAACATAAAAAACATAAGCTAGACCGTGCGTGATCAGAAAGATAATGACCGCAGTCCCAACGGAATTAATGAAATAGAAGAGCCGCAAAAAGAGAAAACCAAATAAATGAGGAATAAGAAGCGTAGACGTAGAGGAGTTATTAAGTTATACCTTTTAAGTTGCATAAGTTTTGGAAAGAGAAAGAGAAGCGGAATGAGTGAAAAAAAACAAAGGGAAAGAGAAAAAAGAGTGAGAGAGAAAGCGATAGATAAGATGGTTAGATACAGAGAGAAAGAGAGAGAGAGAGAAGGAATACGGTGAGGAAGACCGGGAAGGAACAGGCGAAGTGATCTAAAAATAAAAAAGGCAAACAAACAAAATTTAAAAAAAACGTTATTTACGTCTCAAAATCCATCACCTACGATGAAAAAAATCGAGTCATGTTACCCATATTTCCTGTAATTCACACGTGTAAGAACCCGATATTCCTGTGCCTTCATCTACCGATTCGTACCCAACGACCCGAACTTAACCGATCTACTCTCCATAGTCACGTGGCCGAGTTGCGTTCGTATATGAATGCGGATTTAAGATTAAGGTCGATTATCCTATTTGCGTTCGTGAATGTGGATTCAAGGTTCGGATCGACTGTCCGTGTTGCGTTCGTGTATGGGTGTGGATTAAAGATTCATTTCGACTATCCGAGTTGCGTTCGTGTGTGAATACGGATTCAAGATTCATTTCGACTATCCGAGTTGCGTTCGTGTGTGATTACGGATTCAAGATTCATTTCGACCATCCTCTTTGCGTTCGTGTATGAATGTGGATTCAAAATCTAGGTTGACTATCCGTTTTGCGTTCGTGTATGAATGTGGATTCAAAATCTAGGTTGACTATCCGTTTTGCGTTTGTGTATAAATGCCGATTGATGATTCATTTCGATCTTCCTATTTGCGTTCGTGTGTGAATGCGGATTCAAGATTCAGGTCGACTATCTCATTTCCGGTTGTGTGTGAATGTGGATTCAAGATTCGTTTCGACCATCCTATTTGCGTTCGTGTATGAATGCGGATTCAAGATTCAGGTCGACTATCGGAATTGCGTTCGTATATGAATGCGGATTCAAATCGAGAACGACTACGATGTTCGCTTGTCTTTGAATACAATATCTATAGAGATTTCTAAAGTAACTGGACTGCTTAAAAAGTTATAACGAGTTTTTAAGAAATATTTGAAATCGCAAAATCATGCCATACTACCAGGTATATTTATTATTATCGTATTTTCAATCAATGTGTGATGATATTTTTAGCTTATTCACTCCTGCCGAAAGATTACCTATACATAAAACGTAATTAGTGTAACAGGTGGTGGAAACCGAATTACTGCTGTCCCTCCATAATTCGTTTTTCTTCTTTCTCTTCTTCTTCTTATCATTTGTATTTTTCTTTTTATTCTTCTTTATCTCCTACTTCTTAATAATAATAATGATAATCACCATCATAATAATCATAAAGATAATAATAATAATAATGATAATGATAATAATAACAATAAAACAGAACAAAAAAACAAAATGCAACACAGTGTTTCAAGTTTTCAACAATTTCTTTCTTCTTCTTCTTCTATATGGTGAGGTAAAAAATGTATATCCACGTAGTCACCTTAATTACGTGACGATGATAAATCATCCAACAGTGAATGATAGTCCAACTCACTTATACTATATTACGGCCCCTGTCAACGGAAGAGGTTGGGGGGGGGGGGGTAGAGCAGGTGAATGAAAGGGGACTTTGTTGGAGGGTTTATTGGGGAAGGTGTATGTGAGACCCCACGAGAGACCCCCGAGAGACCCGTGCCCCAAGTGCCGAGGGCGGAGCGGTGACGAGCGAGAGGTGACGAGGGAGAATGTCGTCTGTCTGCCGTCTGCCGTGTCTCCGTCTGCCGTGTCTCCGTCTGCCGTCTGCCGTGTCTCCGTCTGCCGTCTGCCGTGTCTCCTTCTGCTCTCCTCTGCGTCTGCCTCTCGTTCCCGGGGTCTGACGAGACGTCCTCTTCTGTAGCTATTCCTTGCGAGGGCGTTTTGCTTGCTGAGGAGAAAGCGTCGAAAGGGAAAGTAGAGTGAACACCTGCGTCCCTGAAGGGGGAATAGGCAGCTGCTGGGACTTAGGTGCGAAAGAGGGGACCATCCGGCCTTGAGCTAATCGTTAACAACCCCTCCCCGCTTCCCCCCCTCCTCCCCCCGCTCCCCCTCGCCCTGACAAGCCCTCCCCGTTCCCCCCACTCTCCCCCTCTCCCCCT
>NC_091578.1:10508947-10511447 GCF_042767895.1 Penaeus vannamei
ATATATATATATATATATGTATATGTATATATATATATATATATTTGTATCTACATATATGTATATATATGTATATATATATATATATATGTATATACACATACATATATATATATATATATATATATATATATATATATATATATATATATATATATATGTATATATGTATATATGTATACATATATTTATTCATCTATTTATATGTATGTATTTATAAGTATATATATGTAGACATTTATCCAGTCAGAGATGTATGTTCTTGGTATGTTACGTTGGCCTGCAGCAGGAAGACCTTCTAGAGCTTCCAGACAGTCCAATACATCTACATCTACTGCCTTTCGGAAAGAAAGTATATCTTTAAATCTTTTGTAATTTCATAAATTCACAAGGCTAATGCAATCATTTCCAAATTACCAGAATTTGACATCAAAATTGTAGATATCCTAGATTACCTTGAAAGGGGAATGGAGTGCATTTTGCAAAATTATTGGATATGCATTACCGTTATACTAATTAGGATGATAAATTTCGTTCAAATCAAGTAAATAACAAATCTTTGTGAATTCTATTGATCCCTTAAACCCATTCTCGACAGCCATGCGTTGTCAAGCGATCGTCAGGGCCTCCGCCTATGACAAGCAAATCTTCAACACATGAGTTGCAGAAGTTTTCGATCTCTCTGGTGATCTATAATGAAATTTATAATTAGTCCAAGCATTATGATGCCAAATAGACATTGAGAAGTTTGTTGGCCTTTGCTGGAAGCACGGAGGCTTAGGCCCGTACTTTTAAAACCTTTCGCCAGGGCTGGCGAAAGGTTTCGCCGGGCAATCCGGAATTTCGTACTTTTAAAATCATGCCTGGCGAACGTTCGCCAGGGCTGGCGAACGATCATATTGGAACAGCCTGGCGAAGAGAGCTGTTTGAATACCATTTTCTTGCTTTCAAATTATAAATTAGTAACATATTTGTGTATGATAGGATGTAGGAAGGCCTTACTTTTAAACCCAACGTTCGCCATGGCGGGCGACGGGATCGCCAGGCGCTAACATCTTGCATTCCCGCTAAATCTAGCGCAAATTTGTTTACATCTGCAGTGCACATAACATAACCTAAACTTAATCATTAACCTCGAGAGAAGACGAAAATGTTGTTTCCGCAAAAGTCTCACTTTATACTATAACAAAGGAGTTAAAATTTAACTATGCTATAACAAAGAAGTGGAAAATATCTTTATACTATAACAAAATTAACTTTATACTTTATACTATACTACACTTTATACTATAACAAGGTTAACTTTATGGCCCGTACTTTTAAAACCTTTTCCTTTTCTCGCGTTTTTTTCATTCGCCGAAGCGCTAAATTTAGCAGGAATCCAAGATGTTAGCGCCTGGCGATCCCTTTCGTTCGCCAGGCGTGGCGAACACCTGCCTTGGGTTTAAAAGTAAGGCCTCCCTCACTCAGATGTTCGCCTGGCGAAGCTTCGCCAGGCGAACGCCAGCATTGGCGAAAGGTTTTCAAAGTACTTTATACTATACTATATCAACCTTATACTTTTATACAAAAAATAACTTTATACTTTAACAAAAGAGTTTGAAAATTACTATTTTACTATTCCTAACTGATATAAGATATTGAGCTGTAGGCCTACAAGGGTATCATTAGACACGCCTCATTATAGGGCGGTGGAGCACTACAGCTATGTTTCTATAGCCAAAAGTAAACATGCCGCCATAAAAACACTTCTGGTAACATTTGTGAAAAGAACATTATCCTTACAACCAAAATAACAACCTAAACCTAAATAAGTCATCTCGGGGGTGGGGGGTAGGGGTAGGGGGGTAGGAATACAGCTGGTGTCTTGAGCTCTCGACTGGAACATCGAAGGTCTTGAAAAAAATACGTATATACGTTATTTCATAATAAATTATGATTTTAAGATATTTTAGAATTTCAATGTGATTCCTACATCATATCATACACAAATATGTTACTAATTTATAAAAGTATAAGGTTGATATAGTATAGTATAAAGTACTTTGAAAACCTTTCGCCAATGCTGAGTGAGTGAGGGAGGCCTTACTTTTAAACCCAAGGCAGGTGTTCGCCAGGCCTGGCGAACGAAAGGGATCGCCAGGCGCTAACATCTTGGATTCCTGCTAAATCTAGCGCTTATGCGAATGAAAAAAACGCGAGAAAAAGCAAAAGGTTTTAAAAGTACGGGCCATAAAGTTAACCTTGTTATAGTATAAAGTGTAGTATAGCATAAAGTATAAATTTTGTTATAGTAAAACCTTCGCCAGTGCTGGCGTTCGCCTGGCGAAGCTTCGCCATATGATTCATATTACATCAGGTTTATTCAAATCAATTATTGTCTGTAGTTCAAGCAACTCCGAAGATAAACCATCAATATTTGTATAACCTATTTCTATATAGTCTCGATATTAATTTTGGTTGCAGGGTTAATGTTTGTCTGTCTCTACATTTTGGTTCC
>NC_091578.1:10516447-10563947 GCF_042767895.1 Penaeus vannamei
ACACTCGAACGGCTTTTCTCCTGAGTGAATCCTCTGGTGTCTCCTCAGATGACCACTTTCATTAAACCTTTTTCCACACTCGGAACACTCGAACGGCTTTTCTCCTGAGTGAATCATCTGGTGTGTCTTCCAATTACCACTTCGATTAAACTTTTTTCCACACTCGGAACACTCGAACGGCTTTTCTTCTGAGTGAATCCTCTGGTGTGTCTTCAGATGACCACTTTGATTAAACCTTTTTCCACACTCGGAACACTCGAACGACTTTTCTCCTGAGTGAATCCTCTGGTGTGTCTTCAGATGACCACTTTGACTAAACCTTTTTCCACACTCGGAACACTTGAACGGCTTTTCTCCTGAGTGAATCCTCTGGTGTTTCTTCAGATCACCATTTTCTTTAAACCTTTTTCCAGACTCGGAACGCTCGAACGGCCTTTCTCCTGATTCAATTCTTTGGGTTTCCTTCAACTTATCACTGTCAGCAAATCTTTTCCTACTCTCTGAACACTCCAACAGTTCTTTTCCACTGTGTATTAACACATGTTGACTTAGGATATCAGCAGATTCACACTTGTAATCACACTGCGATTCATCAGATGCTGGCGTCTCATGAGACGCCTTTTCCGGGAACTGCGGCGCCTCTTCTCGCAAAGATTGTTTGGTTGAGCCACTACTGCTGCTGGTTCCTCGCGTGGAGCACGTTGGCGGCGTGTAAGTGCGAATACGCTTTCTGCACACTTTTAGGTGACGCGTCAGATAATCTTTCGAGCTGTAGACTAAGCCACACCATTCGCACTGTCGATCTGAAAAATAATTCAGAGATGGGAAGTGTATACACTCAAGAGAAAATAAATATATACACATATACATATATATGCATACATAAATGTGTATATATAATATATATACATATATATATATATATATATATATATATATATATACGAGTGCATGCAAATGTGTATGTATGTATACGTATATATAAATATATATATATATATATATATATATATATATATATATATATATATCATATATGTACATATATGTATATAGTATATGAGTGTGTGTGTGCATATTTGAATATATTGATCTATCTATATCTATATTGATATAGATGTAATAGATGTGGAGGCATACATATGTACACATCTAATACACTTATACACATTCACGTGCTCACACAAATATTAGATCTATAGACTAAGCCACACCATTCGCACTGCCGATCTGAAGGAGAGTGTATACACTCAGAGAAAATAGATGAATTGACAACAGTTAAAACCATCATATGTGTATGCATATATTCACATACATATTATATTCATACATATATACATATTATACACACACACACACAGACACACACGAGTGTATGCAAATGTGTATGTATGTACATATATACATATATATATCTATGTATATATGTATATGTGTGTGTGTGTGTGTGCATATTTGAATACAATGATGTACTAGAAGTGCAGACATACATATGTTCATACGTCTAATACATTATTTTATCCTTACAATATCAATTTTTATAATCTTAAATGCATTCCAACAATTTCTGAATACACTTTCCCTTCAGAATGGGAAAATCGGTTTTGAAACAACTTATATTTGCGCACCTTTTACATCTCTCTTCGCTGGTTTCCACTTGGACGACTCTCTCGATAGACCAAGATCCTTCCCGAAATCGTCTCCGTACCAGCACATCAACTCGCTACCCCTGTTCACAATTATTTTGGCATTATTTTGCCCTTGTTTGTCTGTATCTTTAAATATCAATAAGCACGTTATGACAGGTGTATGGTCAGGAAAAGTTGACTTCACTACTGAATTATACTGACCTGCTAATTGCAGAGTCCGTCTTGTAGTAGATCTGCCCCTTGTACTGAAATACAGACAGGTTGGTCTCAGCTTCAGTCCTTGAACAGTTGACATAACGCATCCAGTTACTAACTGCACTGTCTACAGCATCAATGCATGTATTCCTTGTTCCAGCACCTCGAATCTGGAAAGTACAGGAAGGTGAAGAAATTTTCAACTATTTGCGTCAATAGATTTTATCTTAAAATATTTGGTGGTTTGTAGAAAACCACAAAAAATCATTCTGTAGTACATCCATCTGATATCATATGTTTTACGCCACAGAATACACTAACCTTCCACCCATAGCCAGATTCTTTGCCGGCATCCGGATGGCCAGATAGGACACGGCCCTCATACGGACCAAACACAAGATGGGCTGGGAGATGAGCATTGGTCCACACGCCTTTTCCTGCCCCCTTCACTTTCGAGTCGTACACAGTGAGGGGCCAAGGGGCTGTGAGGCGAGCACGATCTTTCTCGCTGCCGTCTCGAACAACCTGTCCAAACATACCATTGGGATGATAACGCTATTTGAAAATGTGTGCGTGTGCATGTGTGTATGGTCACCAATTATGTTTGTGACAAATTAAATTTTCAATCAAACCAAATGGATCTAAACCAGTGGTTCGGAACCTTTCCTAGTTTGTGGCTCTCAACGAATATATGATTATCTCCAGAATAGGAGAATAGGAAAATGGGAAAGAGTGGACACTCCTTTCTTGAAAAAGTGCATATCGTATGTCGTCAAAAATGGCATGTGGAGTTTATATATATATATATATATATATATATATATATATATATATATATATATATATATATATATATACATATATATACTTATTTGTACAGGTCTATTCATCTATCAATATATAAACATACGTATATGTATTTGCACATATACATACATACATACACACATATAAACACACACACACACACACACACACACACACACACACACACACACACACACACACACACATATATATATATATATATATATATATATATATATATATATATATATATCCATAGGTAAATAAACATACATATCCCCACACACATATATACACAAACACACAAACACACATGTATACATATATTTACATACATATTTCTATGCATGCATACATAATATATATACACACAAACACATACACCCACCCACGCACACACACATACAAACACACACACACGCGCGCACACACACATATATGTATGTATATACACATATACATATGCATATACATGTATGTGTACACACACCCACACACACAGACACACACACACACACACACACACACACACACACACACATATATATATATATATACATATATATGTGTAAATATATATATATATATATATATATATATATATATATATATATGTGTAAATATATATATATATATATATATATATATATATATATATATATATATATTTATATGTATGTATATGTATATATGTGTGTGTGTGAGTGTGTGTGTGTGTGTATGCATATGTATATACATTACCTATGCACGCACACCTACAGGCACACAGACGCACACACACGTACATCTACACATTTGAAAAGGGTGAAGTCAGCCAGGACCACACTGTCGCCTTTGATTTCCTTTTCTCTGTATGCAATTTTCTTTTCGGATGCATTGCAATGATATATGTGACCTGGGACTTCAGACTACAAGCTACTTAAATCGGGTATGTGGAGTGCATTTTTTTTTTTTTCTTTTTTTTTTTTATCTATTACTTGTATCTTCCTGACTGTTCTAGTTTATCTGAAGCATGACCATCATCATCATCACCCTTACTATCATTATTATAATCATCATAATTTCTATTAATTTCGATGGAATTAAAAATGGTAATGGTAAGGATAATGATAATAATGATATGGATATAATAATACGAAGAAAATTATTGAATATAATGATAATGATAACAATAAAATTCATAATGATAATAATAGTGATAATAATATTACCTTTCTCACTGTTATATTCATTATTGTTATAGTTATCTTGATCATAATCATCAATATGATAATTATCAAAATCATATTGCTCTAACGTAATCTAAAGTCGTCACTGACGGACCCCTCTCCATTTTCAAACTATTTTTTAACAAGCCTTCCGTAACTTATTCATGATCAAACAGCCAGTTTTAAGCCATGACGTTATGCATTTTCTCCATACTCACAAATTCCACGAGAAATATTGCACAGTGGTCTCTAGATAAGGGAAATTAAAGAAATCATTCAATTCTATAGCAAAAGTTTGATCTTTTCTTGTGCTTGAAAGGTTTGAGCTTCAGAGGAAATTGAGTATGACGTCACGATCAAAGATTTCCCGCCAAAAATCATGGATATCAAAACTTATCATATTCAGGACTAGTATTAATATTTGGTTCAGTTAAAACGTATCTGTAGGATTAAATATTATATATCGTATGTATATATACATATAAATCAATCCTTTAGAAGACAAAAAATATGAAATAAGTAACAAACTAGCTCAAGAATTGGCGCTTTCGTTTTTTATTGGTATTCACCAAATTCATTACTAACAATCCCTCTACCATTGACGATTGAATAAAAAGTATAAGTAAGGTTTTCAGAAAGTCGTACTGGGTAAAGTAAAATAAGTAAAACATCAAATGAGGCCTTTATTTGGTGTACACAAAATAGAAATAAAAATAAATAAAAAAATATTTCCCTGTCCTTTTATATTTTAGTCTAACATCTAAAGCAAAATATACAAGTGAGACAAATAATTCAGCGCACTCTGTGGCTCTTCTGGTGTGTTTTCAGATTACCACTTTGATTAAACCTTTTTCCACACTCGGAACACTCGAACGGCTTTTCTCCTGAGTGAATCCTCTGGTGTGTCTTCAGACAACCACTTTGTTTAAACCTTTTTCCACACTCCGAACACTCGAACGACTTTTCTTTTGAATGAATCCTCTGGTGTGTCTTCCGAGAACCACTTTCACTAAACCTTTTTCCACACTCGGGACACTCGAACGGCTTTTCTCCTGAGTGAATCCTCTGGTGTTTCATCAGATTATCACTTCGATTAAACCTTTTTCCACATTCGGAACACTCGAACGGCTTTTCTCCTGAGTGAATCATCTGGTGTCTCTTCATATGACCACAATGAATAAACCTTTCCCCACACTCGCAACACTCGAACGGCCTTTCTCCTGATTTAATTCTTTGGGTTTCCTTCAACTTATCACTGTCAGCAAATCTTTTCCTACTCTCTGAACACTCCAACAGTTCTTTTCCACTGTGTATTAACACATGTTGATTTAGGATATCAGCAGATTCACACTTGTAACCACACTGCGAACACTCAGTATTATATTCATCACATGCTGGCGAATGCAGCGTCTCATGAGACGCCTTTTCCGGGAACTGCGGCGCCTCTTCTCGCAAAGATTGTTTGGTTGAGCCACTACTGCTGCTGGTTCCTCGCGTGGAGCACGTTGGCGGCGTGTAAGTGTGAATACGCTTTCTGCACACTTTTCGGTGACGCGTCAGATAATCTTTCGAGCTGTAGACTAAGCCACACCATTCGCACTGTCGATCTGAAAAAAGAATTCACACATGGGAAAACTGTATACACTCTATGAGAAAATAGATGAATTGACAGCAGTTAAACCATCATTATATGTATATGTATATATATTCACATACATATTATATATATATATATATATATATATATATATATATACACATTTATATAAACACTATATATATACATAAATGTATCTATATATTATACATATATATATATATATATATATACATACACATATACGAGTGCATGCAAATATGTATGTATGTATATATATATATGCATATATTCATATGTATATGTATATATATTGTATATATATACGTATATATATATATATATATATGCATATTCGAATACGTTGATGTAATAGATGTGCAGACATACATATATGTACATATATCAAATACACTTATACACATGCACATGCTCACACACACATTGGAATAATAAAAATCTTAGCTAGACTATTTTATCCTTACAATATCAATTTATATCATCTCAAATGCATTTCAACAATTTTCCCTTCAGAATGGAAAATTAAGTTTTGAAACAACTAGTATTTGCGCACCTTTTACATCTTTCTTCGCTGATTTCCACTTGGATGGCTCTCTCGATAGACCAAGATCCTTCCCGTAATCGTCTCCGTACCAGCACATCAGCTCGCTCCCCCTGTTCACAATTAGTTTGGCCTTGTTTGTCTGTATCTCTAAATATCAATAAGCACGTTATGACAGGTGTATGGTCAGGAAAAGTTGACTTCACTATTGAATTATACTGACCTGTTAATTGCAGAGTCCGTCTTGTAGTAGATTTGCCCCTTGTACTGAAATACAGATAGGTTGGTCTCAGCTTCAGTCCTTGAACAGTTGACGTAACACATCCAGTTACTAATTGCACTGTCTACAGCATCAATGCATGTATTCCCTGTTCCAGCACCTCGAATCTGGAAAGTACAGGAAGGTGAAGAACTTTTCAACTATTTGCATAAGTGGATTTCCTCTTCAAATATTTGGTGGTTTGTAGAAAACCGCTGAAAAATCATTCTGCAATACATTTATCTGGTATGTTTTACGCTACAGAATACACTAACCTTCCACCCATAGCCAGATTCTTTGCCGGCTTCCGGATGGCCAGATAAGACACGGCCCTCATACGGACCAAACACAAGATGGGCTGGGAGATGAGCATTGGTCCACACGCCTTTTGCTGCCCCCTTCATTTTCGAGTCGTACACAGTGAGGGGCCAAGGGGCTGTGAGGCGAGCACGATCTTTCTCGCTGCCGTCTCGAACAACCTGTCCAAACATTCCATTGGGATGATAACGCTATTTGAAAATGTGTGCGTGTGCATGTGTCTATGATCATCATCAGTTATGCTTGTGACTAGTTAAATTTTCACACCAGTTAAATTTTCATTCTTACGGGGTTATCCAAAATAAGGAACAATGGGTGGTACGGACACTCTCCCTCTTTCTCTTCTTCACAGTCTGCGCAATCTGCAAACAAATAGAATTCATGGTATCTGAATCTATCTACATGTACAATCCTAAGTGTACAACTATCATATACAATTTTATAAAGTGATGAAATGAAAATAATTCAAGATTATGAAATACACGCAACGACACCTATGAAGATGTAACAAACGCTTTTTCTTACAAATAAAATCATCATCTTTAGTAACGTTCTCTTCATAAAACAGCTCCCTTCTGCTACTACGTCTTGGGTACCGCGTCTTGGACTCTCCTGAAAAATAGCTGTTTCCCCGGTCCTCTTCATCTGATCCTACACCAAGCGTTTTAGTCTCAGCTGGAAGCTCTTTCACTGTTTCCATCTCTGTATCTGTTGCCAAGTGTGACATGGGACCGGGAAAGATCCCTTTGTCCTCTGGCTTAACATTTTCTGCAGCAGAAGCTCCACTTGACTTGTCGACTGTTGCTAGCATTATCTGGAAGATTAAACAATTTTCAAAGAACATTTTTTTATTTGTAATAAAGCATAGATATATTAGGATGACTCAGCTTGGCGACGCTGCAAATAGTCAATAAAAATTCATATCACTCCTAAATAAACATAGTTCTACACGAGAAGTTACAAAATTGAGTTACGATGGACTTTCTCAGAAAAAGTGACTTGGAGAAGAGTGTCTTTGGCCCATGCATACGTAAACGTATGGTTGTAGCCAACCCCCGAAACCTGCAGCGTGGCATACTTCCCCCAGGTTAGGTCGAGGTCCATCAGCTGCGTCCTCAGCACCTCACGTCAGCTGCCTCTCGAACACTGATGATTGGATGAGAACGGACAACTCCCGGCTCGCTCATTGGACAGCAGGTTCCCCTCGCTTCCGGTAGCTGACACAGCTTAGCACTACTTCAGCCCCGGCGCCCGGACTGAGATCAGCACTCACTCATCCTCCAGCAGAGCAAGACCACAACAGCAAGCAAACAGGCCTACCTAGGCCTTAGCCGTCGGGGGAGCCGCCCCGGCTCTCCCCGTCGATCTCCAGCACCCAGACATACCTGTAGGCACTCACACCCACACCAAACACTCCTTAGAGAGATGATCGACACCAGACAAATGGCGGATGCAAATCCATTGCCATACGGGTATCCAACATTCGCTTTACTTTATTGCTCGTGGCACACTTGCCAAATAGACAATATCTGCCGTGGTTTGCACAACCCATGCTTAAAAACTATGTTCCAGGACTCCTGCATTTCTATGCCCTGACAAAAACAGAAGCGGACACGGAATCTGGATAAAAAAAGGGAGGACATCAAGCAAACACATAGACAAAGGCACGAAGACAAACCTTGGCAGTGCCCTTTGCACCTGCCACCAACTTGGCTGGAGTCCACAACGGTATAACATCTACTTGGTCTACACTGAGTGGCGCATCATCGTAGTTCTCACTCCTTCTGGCCCAAGCTGGAGCACTCCACTCTGCCTTCCCCTTATGACCGCCTCTTCTTCCACCGCCTACGCTTCCACTTTTGCTTGCATACCTGCAACAACAATTAACCTCCATTATATTAGCTTCCAGCAAAAGCACTGTACATGCATCCTCATTCACTATGCAAACTGGAGTCGTCGCCCTACCTGCTAGATCGCTCCTTCTCGGGCGTCCACTCGTCGTCTCCATCATAGTCGAGGACTCGAGCTGGCCTGGCTGTGGGCGCGACAAACCCGTTGCATCGCTTCCTCTGTTGTCGCAGGACGAACTCCGGGAGCTTGGGGTCCAGTCCTGAAAGTGCGCTGCAGTTGTTTAAGAGATTTTGAATAAATGTGTATGAGCCGGTGATGAAGGAAATCCCAGGATCCAGTGAAGCATTTTGGTAATACCGTGATTGTAATGAGCGTGTTTAGGAGTTTTTACATTATGCACAAGCGCATGCGCGCATTTCAGATGTATATGTGGATGTCTGCGCATAAGTTTTTGTGTGGGAAAGGGGGTATGTATACAAATGAATGGAACATAATAATTATATAAATACCACATATTCACAGCTACGCTTTTCCAGGCAATGTATTTGCTAACCCTCCGCTTCCGTAGGTAACCAACGAGTCTTACATGGACGCTAAAAGCCTTCGAGATTTTGTGTTTCCTTATCCTTCTCTTAGCTGTACTCTCTACAATTTCCTTTTTTCACAAACTCTTCTGCCTCTTGGCACTCCAACAAAACCCAACACACCACTTATTTTCTACAAAGATGGAGCTCGTAGACCTCCCTGGCGATGCGCCATCTGTCAATGATCGAACAGCCACTCGGTCCTCCATCTTGCCAGAATGCCCGAGTCGGAGAATGGGAGTCGTGAGTCTGGCCTGGCGGTGGCCTTCCGTTGCCGCCCCGCAGGTCCCGTGGACCTTGGTAACCAAAGACTATCTACGAAAGACAGGAAACATGCTATCTAACGCATTCTAAAAAATGTGAGCTCCCCGGTCGTCTACCAGCGCCATCCGTTGACTCGACGCCCAACTAAACATCCGACGTCGTTCAGTGGGGGTGTGCTCACTCGGGTTCATGTTCTTGGTCAGTTCAGACTTATTCAGAGGGGGTTGCGAATAGCTTATTTACTAAGAAATAAATAAATATATATATATAAATTCATATATATATATATATAAACTCATATCGTATCATGACTTTGTAGTAGCATTTAATTTCTTCATATAATTCTTTCGCCCCTCCCAGCCCGAAGCTACCCATTCGGCAATTTAGGGCCGGTTAACAACTGTAAATTGGTAGTTCATACATGCACGACACACATACGGCGTATACAACATGCCATATACAGGACACATTAAACCACGTGGCACAATGAACTTATAGGCCTACAGTCACATAACATTAGTGACATATAATGTATATGATATTGCAAAACATGCATCAATACATAGAAACTGAGTATGATAAATTAAAGAAAATTATTACAATATCTTTATTAGAATAATAGCAAAACCTTTACAAATAAATGGCCGAAATACACATTTTTATTTCAATTCTTCGCAATGCGACCGCATGATTTTGAGATTAATTTCCTCATTAACAGGTTTGAACTTATTTTACTTTTTCTATATTTCTGTTTGTTCCTACTATACAGATCTACAAAGTAATGAGCATTGTTCAATCGATATATATGTTGATTTGGGTGATAACTATAATCTATCTCAAAATCAACCTGACACAATTTTTTCACTCTATTGATGTCAAATCTACCGTCAGCTTAAGACAAATTGTAGATTAAGGCTTGCACTATAATATTAAGTAGAATTATGGCCTCTACTTTTTCAGACGGGCGTCATGACTTGACACCTTTACCAATCAAAATAATTTCTCGTGATCCAATTTATATCTTGCTTATGTCAATCTAAACATCACATATCTTAGCTTATATCTAAAAAAACATAAATATTACAAACCTTTCTTTTTCCTCGGCCAAAAATCTGAAATATAAGTTGTTTATTCTCTTCTTTTTGCTTTTTACTAGCAGAGCAAGGATAAGACTTTCCTGGCATTGTCGGAACTGCCATTCCAATTTTCGCGCTTCTATGTAAACAAACAGACGGTATGAGATGACGTCACGAGATGCTCACTAACGCCATCTGTTGCGACGACGCCGCATTACTCACAGGATTTTGCTTGACTTTACGGTCTTTCGTATTTAGTCTTTGTTGGTAACAAAAGGGGCGTCGGGGTTGAGTCCATGCAATTGACAAGCATTTTGCACACGGCTTGTTTATTCCCTGTTGCTATTAGCGTATTAATGATTATCACATGAGCGCAAACAGTTTCTGCTAATTTGGGAGCATTAAGCTACGGCCAGGGAATTAAGGCAAAAATTATCGTGTGAGTTTGTCCTTGGGGGGGGGGGGAGGCAAGCCAGACCTAGAGGGGTTCAAACAGAGTTTTAGGGAGTAATTTCCTTTTCAGTGGATACCCATATTTTCTTTTAAGAATTGGCACATCTCTACGGCCTCACTTAAGAAAATAATCCGTTTCCGGCAAATATCCCATGGAAGTGAAATGCACATTCGAAGCGACACAACTCACCGAAGTCTTTCATCGCTTTGTAGTTTCTCAGGATATTCTCGAAGCGATTCTTCTCGATCTCCGGGAAGGAGAGCCATTCTGCCGTCGAAAACAGTTGGTTTACGTCCTCAGCCATCGCACTTATGCGGCCGAGAAGTCTAAATGTTCCCTGAACCCAATGTCGAAAGGATCAACGGATGCCGAGGCTCGGACTGAGCCGATTCACTTGGAGCCTCGTGCTGCGTGGGGCCGTGACGTCATCATGACGTTTTGTTTTCGTCATACTCATGAATTATAGCATTGATAATTACAGCGTATCATCTTTTGATATAGGTAAATTAAGCGAGTAGGCAAAGAAGGCCCCTCAATCATAAGATACGCCTTGATTTTTGTTGTTGTTGAAGATTAAGCCTCTGAGCTACATGGGCATGACGTCACGACCAATGCGTTCGCGAGAATCCACCTAAAGATTTCCCGCCAAAAGTCATTGCGTTCAGGATCGCTTTCAAGGAAGTCATTACTTCAACTGGTATTAGCATTGATATTTGCTGTTCTCAGAGGGAAAAAAACATATAGGAAATTACAAATTACATCTGTAAGAGGACAAAGAGAGCTCAATGCTATCAAAAATATATCAAGGCGTGAGACACGGGCAGCCTAGCTGAAGACTTCGTAGCACATTAGTCTTTGATTTATATTTTCCAGACTTTCTTTGGTCATTCTTGAATTTCAGATTTATGTTAAAGACAATGTATTTATCAGAAACGCGATTACTGTGTAAATATTTCACATAATTCAACCTATCAAAGTAAAAGTAAAGACAGATTAATGGTTAACCTCACTATTTTCATTTATATATTTATTTGTTTTTTTTTATTTATTTATTTATTCTTTACTGTTGTAAATGATGCAATCTCACTTTTTAATGGAAGTCTTAGTAGGCAGTGTCACAGAAATAGATTTGTGAGGCAGTAATTAAATGCATCGTTTGATTCGTGTAATATTATCTTTGTAGAATATTGCGAGTTTGAATTTTGTTGTAAGTTTCCAGTGATTAAATTTTCTTTGATTATACGATTATTCGTATGATTTATTATAGAAAACGGTTCTAATTTTGTTTCATTTTTTTTGCTGCTGGCATTTTTTATTTGAAATATCTTAATATGTGGACTATGTTATGTGAAACGTATGTGTGTATAGGCTGATGTAGAAGTGAATGAATTTATATTTGTCATTATGAGTCAGATATCCTGTTTATCCAGTGAAATAAGTTGAAATATGTGATATGGCCAAGACGTTACCGCGTTTTCCCGCCAAATTTACCCAGGCAACAAGTAGCCCCGCCCCTTGCAGCATCTGTAATTAAGAAAGAATATGGTTATACCGGAAGGTTGAGGTTTGAGTCGATCACTGATATCAAGAGATATATTGACAGTAAGAATGGGATTTAAATATGCATTGACTAATTATTGATAATAGCCCATTTGTACAAATGTTTCCCATCCTTGAAGCTGATTGGTTCACGCACGAGCAGCGCTTAGTTCTGATTGGTCTTCCTATAATCTGTGTTATGATTGGCTGGGAGAGCCTGGGCAAGGCGCCACCACCAGCTCGAACAGGTTTTTTTGTTGACTGACACGCTCATGGAAATTGCGTTTGTGCTTTGACATTCTTGTATAACGCCAGTATTTCTGGGGAAGAGCTGGCAGTTAAAGTGCTAAAGGATTGTTGCAGTCACAGTGGTAACCCCAAGGACTTCGGTGTAGTCTGGGAAAGAGCGCTGGCGTTGGGCTTGCTGCCTTGCAGAGTGATTTTCTACCCTCACGTGATCATCGCATTGGTTGGTGTTTATTAGTATACTGTATTTGCCTTTATAAGAATAGTGATGTGCCATTATTTCCATGTAGGTGTAATCTATGTCAAGTGCTGATACCTGATATGTTTTACATAAGCGGAATTGTCTCGCATAGATGCAAGGGTGCAGGCTGTCTAGCTGTCCTGAGATGTACCTGTCGTGCCGTGACGTGCCTGTGGTGATGTGAAGTGTCAGTGTTACCCGCTTTGGGATACGATGTACGTATTTTATGTTTGTGTATTGAATTTGCTATTTATGTTAGCCATTTTGAAATTATTTGTATATTAGGTGAGCTGCATTTCAGTACATAGCAATGGTATCTATTTGTTTGCAGCTCGAATGTCTCCTCCAAGAAAGGATTAAACCGTGTGCAAGAATCCAAGAGACTATTCTTGAAGCCCTTATTGCTGCAGGCAGTGCTGACACATTGTACTGGTGGCCCCACAGTGTGACGTATTCTGTAGTTGGAGATACTGGGGGCTACAATGTTCGAGACGGAAAGTGCTGATAAATGAAGACGCATTTCTTGTCTTGCTGCCGCATATATATTGAACCAATATCATGTATCAGTTATCTGTTTTAGATCCATGTTTTTCATTGTTTTCCTCGTGTTGTAAAATTTCAAATCATGGCAATGACTATCAATATATTTTTGTCTAGATCTATCTCTATATCTATCTTTATAACTTTCGATATATGTGTATTTATATTTATTGTATATATATATATTTTTTTTTCGAGTGTGTGCATTGTTCTAAATTTTAACAAACACTTTAAAGTATGTAATTAAATCGACCGGACAACCAATTATATTTGTGCTTCCCTTCAGGTGATCCCTGTTGCAGGCTGCGCCGTGAGACTTCCAACTAAACGTTTTGTCCCCGTGACAATGCACCTTTTATGCCATTTCCAAGATTAAGGAAAATGTAGCATTCTTTAATACCACACATAAATTTAATCACATAAATACAAGATATATTGTCGGCCAACATACTGCTCTGTGTTACACTATACCATTATCTACTGGAAGGTACTGGAGGAGGTGGTTGGAATTTCATGATTATGGAGAGATAAAGTGCAGGTATGCAAGCAAAGGGAAGCGTGTGCGGTGGAAGAAGAGGCGGTCACAAGAGGAAGGCAGAGTGGAGTGCTCCAGCTTGGGCCAGGAGTGTGAAACTACGACCAAGTAGATGCTATACCGTTGTGGACTCCAGCCAAGTTGGTGGCAGCTGCAAAGGGCATATTCAGACATGCATATACACAGAAATCAATGCATATTTGTCTATCTGATAGATATACATTTATGTGTCAATCTGAACGGTTGATATGCACGTCTAAATATATGCATATCCGTATGTAATACCATTCATAGGGTTGGACCTCGCAAAATCTTAACAAACCTACTGCAAGTATATGTCGCTGTCGACTCCTGCCAAGTCAGTGGCAGCTGCAAGGGGCGCTGTCAAATTTTCACTATTATTGTCTCTAAACGTCCTGGTAATAAAACGTTCTCATTCAAAGTCTTAGTTGAGTCGTTCTATACTTCTATATTTTTTTTCAATCATTGCACAGTAGTAATATGGCAACACTAGAATGCAGTTTAATGATTTGAAAGGTATGATATATCGTTTTATATAAAATTAAAAATGCAAGCTATTAGTTACAGACAAATATACAGATAGAGAGAGAGAGAGAATATACAGAGAGTGAAGGACAGACTCACTATAGCATACTGCATAGCATGCCACGCGGCGCGGACCCGGACCACGTAGCATGCTATGCAGTATGCTATATCGTAGGTGCCTAGTGATATAGCATAGTGCATAGCATGCCACATGGACCGGGTCCTCACCGCGTGGTTGGACCACGTGGTCCGTTCGCGCCCTCTTGCGCCCACTGGTCAGAATATAAGGGTGGCCGACCTCTTTTCTTTTAACTTTGCTTGCTTGACCCAAGCTCTCATTCTCATACTCTCGGCGAGCTTGCCCGTAGTCGGCCGTACCACCTCGTTGGCGTGTAGGCCGGACACAAGCACCAAGAGCCGTATCGCGTTCCTTTCATACTAGTGTTCTTAAATAAAAGTGCACAGCTACATCAGTGTATCTCTACCGCCACCAGTAATTCAATAAATCCATATAGGAGGATTTAGAGCCTTTAATACTCACACACACAAACACACACACATGGACAGATAGAAAGACAGACAGGCAGTCAGAGAGAGAGAAAACGAAACGAGAAAGAGGTGGCACAAGGAGGGGGAAAGGAGAGCAAAATCTAATGGAAAATGAGAAAAAAGAGATACCATAGACCCAGTCAGCCACAAAAAAATAAAAATCATGAATAAAAGATAAAAAATGATAAAAATAAGACAGGATCACTGAAACAAGACGGAAAGAGGAAGAGTTGAAACCGATAAACGAGGATGAAGCAAGGCAAATTGATGAGGCGAGTCTCGAGTGAGTGAGCGGGAGTAAGGAAAAGCAAATATGCAAAGTTATGCTTGTTTGTTGTGGCGAAAGGGGAGGCGAGGTTGAAAGGTTGATAGGAGGGGAGGAGAAAAGGTAAGAAATGTGGGGGATACCCAAGAGATGGAGAACAAGGGAGGAGGGGTAGTGTGTGAGAGAGGGGGAGGGAAGGAGATAAAGAGTGAGAGAGGGAAGAAGGGTGTTGTAATGAGGGAGTGTGCATAGAGAGAGGGAAGGAGGGAGATAGAGATAGAAAGGGAGAAAGCACAAAGAAATGCGAGAGGAAAAAGAAAATGGTAATTGTAATGATGAAGATAATAATGATGACACTAACAATAATAATAATGGTGATAGTGATGTTACCTCTATCACTGTTATTCTTCTTATAACTATCCTTATCATTATTATCATTATCATCAATATTATAATTGCTTTAACGTCATCTAAAGCCGTCGCTGACGGATCCCTCTTCATTTTCAAAGCATTTTTTACGTGGTTTCGGTAACTTATTCAAGATTAAACGGCTAGTTTCAAGCCGTGACATAATGCATTTTCGCCATACCCATTGATTCCACGAGACATATTGCACAATGATCTCTAGATATTACAGTTCAAGAAATTATCAAATTTCATAGTAAAGTTGAATCTTTTGTTGTGCTTGAAAGGTCTGAGCTTCAAAGGTGCTCGAGTATGACGTCACGATCAAAGATTTCCCGCCAAAATTCCTGGACATCAAAACTTATTATTATTTAAGTATTAGTATTATTTAAGTTAAAACGAATCTGTAGGATTAAATATTATATATCGTATGTATATATATTATATAAATCAATCCTTTTGGAGACAAAAAATAGGAAATAAGTAACAAACTTGCTCAAGAATTGCTTTCGTTTTTTTATTGATATGCACCAAATTCCTTAATAAAAATCCCTCTACCATTGAGGATTGAATAAAAAGTATAAGTAAGGTTTTCAGATAGTCGTACTGGGTAAAGTAAACTAGTCAGCGGAGGCCTTCATTTGGTGTAAACAAAATAAAAAAAATATCAAAATGTTTCCCTGTCCTTTTATATCTTAGCCTCACATTTAAAGCAAAATGTACAGGTGAGACAAATAATTCAGCGCACTCTGTGGACCTTCTGGTGTGTTTTTAGATTACCACTTGCATTAAACCCTTTTCCACATTCGGAACACTAGAACGGCTTTTCTCCTGAGTGAATCCTCTGGTGTTTCTTCAGAGAACCACTTGCACTAAATTTTTTCCACACTCGGAACACTCGAACGGCTTTTCTCCTGAGTGAATCCTCTGGTGTTTCTTCAGAGAACCACTTTCACTAAATCTTTTTCCACACTCGGAACATTCGAACGGCTTTTTTCCTAAGTGAATCTTTTGGTGTTTCTTCAGAGAACCACTTTCACTAAATCTTTTTCCACACTCGGAACACTCGTACGGCTTTTCTCCTGAGTGAATCCTCTGGTGTGCCTTCAGATGACCACTTTGATTAAACCTTTTTCCACACAGAACACTCGAACGACTTTTCTCCTGAGTGAATCCTCTGGTGTGTCTTCAGATGACCACTTTGATTAAACCTTTTTCCACACTCAGAACACTCGAACGGCTTTTCTCTTGAGTGAATCCTCTGGTGTTTCTTCAGATGACCACTTTGACTAAACCTTTTGCCACACTCGGAACACTCGAACGGCTTATCTCCTGAGTGAATCCTCTGGTGTTTCTTCAGAGAACCACTTTCACTAAATCTTTTTCCACACTCGGAACACTCGAACGGCTTTTCTCCTGAGTGAATCCTCTGGTGTTTCTTCAGAGAACCACTTTCACTAAATCTTTTTCCACACTCGGAACACTTGAACGGCTTTTCTCCTGAGTGAAACCTCTGGTGTGTCTTCAGATGACCACTTTGACTAAACCTTTTGCCACACTCGGAACACTCGAACGGCTTTTCTCCTGAGTGAATCCTCTGGTGTTTCTTCAGATGACCACTTTGACTAAACCTTTTGCCACACTCGGAACACTCGAACGGCTTTTCTCCTGAGTGAATCCTCTGGTGTTTCTTCAGAGAACCACTTTCACTAAATCTTTTTCCACACTCGGAACACTTGAACGGCTTTTCACCTGAGTGAATCCTCTGGTGTTTCTTCAGATCACCATTTTCTTTAAACCTTTTCCCAGACTCGGAACGCTCGAACGGCCTTTCTCCTGATTCTATTTTTTGGGTTTCCTTCAACTTATCACTGTCAGCAAATCTTTTCCTACTCTCTGAACACTCCAACAGTTCTTTTCCACTGTGTATTAACACATGTTTATTTAGGATATCAGCAGATTCACACTTGTAATCACACTGCGAACACTCAGTATTATATTCATCACATGCTGGCGAACACAGCGTCTCATGAGACGCCTTTTCCGGGATCTGCGGCGCCTCTTCTCGCAAAGATTGTTTGGTTGAGCCACTACTGCTGCTGGTTCCTCGCGTGGAGCATGTTGGCGGCGTGTAAGTGCGAATATGCTTTCTGAACACTTTTAGGGGACGCATTAGATCTTTCGAGGTGTAGACTAAGCCAGACCATTCGCACTGTCGATCTGGAACAGAATCCAGACATGGGGAAAGTGCATACATTATCAAAGAAAATAGATGAACTGACAGCAGTTAAACCATCATTATATGTATATGTACATATTCACATACATATTAAATTCACAGATATATATATAAATAAATGTATATATATAATAAATATACATACAAATACACACACACACACGAGTGCATGCAAATGTCTATGTATATATACACACACACACACACATGTGTGTGTGTGTGTATGTGTGTGTACATGTTTGAATACATTGATGTAATAGATGTGCAGACATACATATGTACATACATCTAATGCACTTATGCACATGCACATGCTCACACACACACACACGTTGGAAGTATAGCAAGCTTAGTTACGGATTATTTATTCTTACAATATTAATCTATATCATCTCAAATTTATTGCAACAATTTCTGAATACACTTTCCCTTCAGAATGGGAAATAAGGTTTTGAAACGTATTTGCGCACCTATTGCGTCTTTCTTCGCTGATTTCCACTTGGATGGCTCTCTCGATAGACCAAGATCCTTCCCGAAATCGTCTCCGTACCAGCACATCAGCTCGCTCCCCCTGTTCACAATTAGTTTGGCCTTGTTTGTCTGTATCTTTAAATATCAATAAGCACGTTATGACAGGTGTATGGTCAGGAAAAGTTGACTTCACTACTGAATTATACTGACCTGCTAATTGCAGAGTCCGTCTTGTAGTAGATCTGCCCCTTGTACTGAAATACAGATAGGTTAGTCTCAGCGTCAGTCCTTGAACAGTTGACGTAACGCATCCAGTTACTAACTGCACTGTCTACAGCATCAATGCATGTATTCCTTGTTCCAGCACCTCGAATCTGGAAAGTACAGGAAGGTGAAGAACTTTTCAACTATTTGCGTAAGTGGATTTCCTCTTAAAATATTTGGTGGTTTGTAGAAAACCGCTGAAAAATCATTCTGCAATACATTTATCTGATATGTTTTACGCCACAGAATACACTAACCTTCCGCCCATAGCCAGATTCTTTGCCGGCTTCCGGATGGCCAGATAGGACACGGCCCTCATACGGACCAAACACAAGATGGGCTGGGAGATGAGCATTGGTCCACACGCCTTTTGCTGCCCCCTTCACTTTCGAGTCGTACACAGTGAGGGGCCAAGGGGCTGTGAGGCGAGCACGATCTTTCTCGCTGCCGTCTCGAACAACCTGCCCAAACATACCATTGGGATGATAACGCTATTTGAAAATGTGTGCATGTGTCTATGATCATCATCAGTTATGCTTGTGACTAGTTAAATTTTCACACCAGTTAAATTTTCATTCTTACGGGGTTATCCAGAATTAGGAACAATGGATGGTACGGACACTCTCCCTCTTTCTCTTCTTCACAGTCTGCGCAATCTGCAAACAAATAGAATTCATGGTATCTGAATCTATCTACCTCAAGTACAATCCTAAGTGTACAACTATCATATACAATTTTATAAAGTGATGAAATGAAAATAATTCAAGATTATGAAATACACGCAACGACACCTATGAAGATGTAACAAACGCTTTTTCTTACAAATAAAATCATCATCTTTAGTAACGTTCTCTTCATAAAACAGCTTCCTTCTGCTACTACGTCTTGGGTACCGCGTCTTGGACTCTCCTGAAAAACAGCTGTTTCCCCGGCCCTCTTCATCTGATCCTACACCAAGTGTTTTAGTCTCAGCTGGAAGCTCTTTCACTGTTTCCATCTCTGTATCTGTTGCCAAGTGTGACATGGGACCGGGAAAGATCCCCTTGTCCTCTGGCTTAACATTTTCTGCAGCGGAATCTCCACTTGACCTGTCGACTGTTATTGGCATTATCTGGAAGATTAAACAATTTTCAAAGAACATTTTTTCATTTGTAATAAAGCATAGATATAATAGGATGACAGCTTGGCGATGCTGCAATTAGTCAATAAAAAATTCATATCACTCCTAAATAAACTGAATTCTACATGAGAAGTTACAAAATCGAGTTATGATGGACTTTCTCAGAAAAAGTGACTTGGAGAAGAGTGCCTTTGGCCCATGCATACGCAAACGTACGGTTGTAGCCAACACCCGAAACCTGCAGCGTGGCATACTTCCACCAGGTTAGGTCAAGGTCCATCAGCTGCGTCCTCAGCACCTCACGTCAGCTGCCTCTCGAACACTAATGATTGGATGAGAACGGACAGCTCCCGGCTCGCTTATTGGACAGCAGGCTCCCCTCGCTTCCGGTAGCTGACACAGCTTAGCACTACTTCAGCTCCGGCGCCCGGGCTTAGATCAGCACTCACTGATCCTCTAGCAGAGCAAGACCACAACAGCAAGCAAACAGGCCTACCTAGGCCTTAGCCGTCGGGGGAGCCGGGCTGTCCCCGTCGATCTCCAGCACCCAGACATAACTGTAGGCACTCACACCCACACCAATCACTCCTTAGAGAGATAATCAACACCAGACAAATGGCGGATGCAAATCCATTGCCATACGGTATCCAACATTCGCTTTATTTTAGTGCTCGTGGCACACTTGCCAAATAGACAATATCTGCCGTAGTCTGCACAACCCATGCTTAAAAACTATGTTCCAGGACTCCTGCATTTCTATGCCCAGACAAAAACAGAAGCGGACACGGAATCTGGATAAAAAAGGGAGGACATCAAGCAAACACATAGACAAAGGCACGAAGACAAACCTTGGCAGTGCCCTTTGCACCTGCCACCAACTTGGCTGGAGTCCACAACGGTATAACATCTACTTGGTCTACACTGAGTGGCGCATCATCGTAGTTCTCACTCCTTCTGGCCCAAGCTGGAGCACTCCACTCTGCCTTCCTCTTATGACCGCCTCTTCTTCCACCGCCCACGCTTCCACTTTTGCTTGCATACCTGCAACAACAATTAACCTCCATTATATTAACTTCCAGCAAAAGCACTGTACATGCATTCTCATTCCTTATGCCTAGTGGAATCATCGCCCTACCTGCTAGATCTCTCCTTCTCAGGCGTCCACTCGTCGTCTCCATCGTAGTCGAGGACTCGAGCTAGCCTGGCTGTGGGCGCGACAAACCCGTTGCATCGCTTCCTCTGTCGTTGCAAAACGAACTCCGGGAGCTTGGGGTCCAATCCTGAAAGTGCGCCGCAGTTCTTTAAGAGATTTTGGAGGGGAAATGTGTATGAGCCGGTGATGAAGGAAATCCCAGGATCCAGTGAAGCATTTTGGTAATACCGTGATTGTAATGTGCCTGTTTAGGAGTCTGCATTTTCCATAAGGGCAAGCGCGCGTTTCAGATGTATATTTGGATGTCTGCGCATAATTTTTGTGTGGGGAAGGGGATATGTGTTCATATGAATGGAAAACAATAATTATATAAATACCACATATATTCACAGTTACGCTTTTCCAGGCAATGTATTTGCTAACCCTCCGCTTCCGTAGGTAACCAACGAGTCTTACATGGACGCTAAAAGCCTTCGAGATTTTGTGTTTCCTTATCCTTCTCTTAACTGTACTCTCTACAATTTCCTTTTTCACAAACTCTTCTGCCTCTCGGCACTCCAACAAAACCCAACACACCACCTCTTATTTTCTACAAAGATGGAGATCGTAGACCTCCCTGGCGATGCGCCATCTGTCAATGATCGAACAGCCACTCGGAGCTCCATCTTGCCAGAATGCCCGAGTCGGAGAATGGGAGTCGTGAGTCTGGCCTGGCGGTGGCCTTCCGTTGCCGCCCCGCAGGTCTCGTGGACCTTGGTAACAAAAGGGGCATTGGGCTTGAGTCCATGCAAATGACAAGCATTTTGCACACGGCTTGTTTATTCCCCTGTTGCTATTAGCGTTTTAATGATTATCACATGAGCGCAAACAGTTTCTGCTATTTTGGGAGCATTAAGCTACGGCCAGGGAATTAAGGCAAAAATTATCGTGTGAGTTTGTCCTTGGGGGGGGGGGGGGAGGCAAGCCAGACCTAGAGGGGTTCAAACAGAGTTTTAGGGGATAATTTCCTTTTCAGTGGATACCCATATTTTCTTTTAAGAATTGGCACATCTCTACGGCCTCACTTAAGAAAATAATCCGTTTCCGATAAATATCCGATGGAAGTGAAATGCACATTCGAAGCGACACAACTCACCGAAGTCTTTCATCGCTTTGTAGTTTCTCAGGATATTCTCGAAGCGATTCTTCTCGATCTCCGGGAAGGAGAGTCATTCTTCCGTCGAAAACAGTTGGTTTACGTCCTCAGCCATCGCACTCATGCGGCCGATAAATCTAAATGTTCCCTGAACCCAATGTCGAAAGGATCAACGGATGCCAAGGCTCGGACTGAGCCGATTCACTTGGAGCCTCGTGCTGCGTGGGGCCGTGACGTCATCATGACGTTTTGTTTTCGTCATACTCATGAATTATAGCATTGATAATTACAGAATATCATGTTTTGATATAGGTAAATTAAGCGAGTAGGCAAAGAAGGCCCCTCAATCATAAGATACGCCTTGATTTTTGTTGTTGTTGAAGATTAAGCCTCTGAGCTACATGGGCGTGACGTCACGACCAATCCGTTCGCGAGAATCCACCTAAAGATTTCCCGCCAAAAGTCATTGCGTTCAGGATCGCTTTCAAGGAAGTCATTACTTCAACTGGTATTAGCATTGATATTTGCTATTCTCAGGAGAAAAAAAAAACATAAGAAATTACAAATTACATCTGTAAGAGGACAAAGAGAGCTCAATGCTATCAAAAATATATCAAGGCGTGAGGCACGGGCAGCCTAGCTGAAGACTTCGTAGCACATTAGTCTTTTATTTATATTTTCCAGACTTTCTTTGTTCATTTTTGAATTTCAGATTTATGTTAAAGAAAATCTATTCATCAGAAACGCGATTACTGTGTAAATATTTCACATAAAAGTAAAGTAAAGACAGATTAATGGTTAACCTCACTATTTTCATTTATATACTTATTTGTTTTTTTTTTTTATTCTTTCTTCATTTATTTATTCTTTACTGTTGTAAATGATGCAATCTCACTTTTTAATGGAAGTCTTAGTAGGCAGTGTCACAGAAATAGATTTGTGAGGCAGTAATTAAATGCATCGTTTGATTCGTGTAATATTATCTTTGTAGAATATTGCGAGTTTGAATTTTGTTGTAAGTTTCCAGTGATTAAATTTTTATTAAAATTTTATTTATTATAGAAAACGGTTCTAATTTTGTATCATTTTTTTGCTGCTCGCATTTTTTATTTGAAATATCTTAGTATGTAGACTATGTTATGTGAAACGTATGTGTGTATAGGCTGATGTAGAAGTGAATGAATTTATATTTGTCATTATGAGTCAGATATCCTGTTTATCCAGTGAAATAAGTTGAAATATGTGATATGGCCAAGACGTTACCGCGTTTTCCCGCCAAATTTACCCAGGCAACAAGTAGCCCCGCCCCTTGCAGCATCTGTAATTAAGAAAGAATATGGTTATACCGGAAGGTTGAGTTTTGAGTCGATCACCGATATCAAGAGATATATTGACAGTAAGAATGGGATTTAAATATGCATTGACTAATTATTGATAATAGCCCATTTGTACAAATGTTTCCCATCCTTGAAGCTGATTGGTTCACGCACGAGCAGCGCTTAGTTCTGATTGGTCTTCCTATAATCTGTATTATGATTGGCTGGGAGAGCCTGGGCAAGGCGCCACCACCAGCTCGAACAGGTTTTTTTGTTGACTGACACACTCATGGAAATTGCGTTTGTGCTTTGACATTCTTGTATAACGCCAGTATTACTGGGGAAGAGCTGGCAGTTAAAGTGCTAAAGGATTGTTGCAGTCACAGTGGTAACCCCAAGGACTTCGGTGTAGTCTGGGGAAGAGCGCTGGCGTTGGGCTTGCTGCCTTGCAGTGATTTTCTACCCTCACGTGATCATCGCATTGGTTGGTGTTTATTAGTATACTATATTTGCCTTTATAAGAATAGTGATGTGCCATTATTTCCATGTAGGTGTAATCTATGTCAGGTGCTGATACCTGATATGTTTTACATAAGCGGAATTGTCTCGCATAGATGCAAGGGTGCAGGCTGTCTAGCTGTCCTGAGATGTACCTGTCGTGCCGTGACGTGCCTGTGGTGATGTGAAGTGTCAGTGTTACCCGCTTTGGGATACGATGTACGTATTTTATGTTTGTGTATTGAATTTGCTACTTATGTTAGCCATTTTGAAATTATTTGTATATTAGGTGAGCTGCATTTCAGTACATAGCAATGGTATCTATTTGTTTGCAGCTCGAATGTCTCCTCCAAGAAAGGTTTAAACCGTGTGCAAGAATCCAAGAGACTATTCTTGAAGCCCTTATTGCTGCAGGCAGTGCAGACACATTGTACTGGTGGCCCCACAGTGTGACGTATTCTGTAGTTGGAGATACTGGGGACTACAATCTTCGAGACGGAAAGTGCTGATAAATGAAGGCGCATTTCTTGTCTTGCTGCCGCATATATATTGAACCAATATCTTGTATGAGTTCTCTGTTTTAGATCCATGTTTTTCATTGTTTTCCTCGTGTTGTAAAATTTCAAATCATGGCAATGACTATATCAATATATTTTTGCCTAGATCTATTTCTAAACAAGGAGAGAGTGAAAGAGGCAAGACTGCCTGTCCAGAGCAATCCAGTGGACCCACATCCAAAGGTTTCTTTTTCTTTTTTATTGTATTTAGACAATGGAAGAACAATGCATTTTAAGGACCAGGGTAATTATGAAATGGAATCACCGATTAAGAGGTAAATAACATAGTTTAGAGGAGCCTGTTAGAATTCACACCCTGGTAAGGATTAAACGTTCTTATAATTGAAGTCATATCCATGGAAATACCTCAGTACATGATATCAATAAAGAAACTTAATAAACAAAATTAATATTATTACGAAATGCAATTAACGTTACCAATGCACCATTTACCAGGACGCTTAGATCATGAACTTTCAAAACAAAACGTTCTTGTACAAAGCCTTAGGTGAGTCATTCTATGTTTCTCTCTCTTTCTGACACACAAACACGCACACATACACTTTTATTTTGCGTTCTTAAATTCTTCAAGATTTTTTTTCTTTCATTGCACAGAAGTTCCTGTAACAGCGCTTTGCAAAAATAGGCAGTAATATAGCAACACTAGAATGCAGTTTAATGATTTTATATAAAATTAAAAATGCAAGCTATTAGACAAATATACAGATAGAGAGAGAGAGAGAATATACAAAGAGTGAAGGACAGACTCACTATAGCATACTGCATAGCATGCCACGCGGCGCGGACCCGGACCACGTGGCATGCCATGCAGTATGCTATATCGTAGGTGCCGAGCGATATAGCATACTGCATAGCATGCCACATGGACCGGGTCCGCACCGCGTGGTTGGACCACGTGGTCCGTTCGCGCCCGCCTGCGCCCGCTGGTCAGAATATAAGGGTGGCCGACCTCTTTTCTTTTAACTTTGCTTGCTTGACCCAAGCTCTCATTCTCATACCCTCGGCGAGCTTGCCCGTAGTCGGCCGTACCACCTCGTTGGCGTGTAGGCCGGACACAAGCACCAAGGGCCGTATCGCGTTTCTTTCATGCTAGTGTTCTTAAATAAAAGTGCACAGCTACATCAGTGTATCTCTACCGCCACCAGTAATTCAATAAATCCATATAGGAGGCTTTAGAGCCTTTTATACTCACACACACACACACACACACATGGACAGATAGAAAGACAGACAGGCAGTCAGAGAGAGAGAAAACGAAACGAGAAAGAGGTGGCACAAGGAGGGGGAAAGGAGAGCAAAATCTAATAGAAAATGAGAAAGAAAAGATACCATAGACCCAGTCAGCCACAAAAAATAAAAATCATGAATAAAAGATAAAAAATTATAAAAATAAAACAGGAACACTGAAACAAGACGGAAAGAGGAAGAGTTGAAACCGATAAACGAGGATGAAGCAAGGCAAATTGATGAGGCGAGTCCCGAGTGAGTGAGCGGGAGTAAGGAAAAGCAAATATGCAATCTTATGCTTGTTTGTTATGGCGAGGTTGAGAGGTTGATAGGAGGGGAGGAGAAAAGGTAAGAAATGTGGGGGATACCCAAGAGATGGAGAACAAGGGGGGAGGGGTAGTGTGTGTGAGAGAGGGGGAGGGAAGGAGATAAAGATAGAGTGAGAGAGAGGGAAGGAGGGTGTTGTAAGCGAGGGAGTGTGCATAGAGAGAGGGAAGGAGGGAGATAAGAGATAGATAGAGAGAAAGCACCAAGAAATGCGAGAGGAAAAAGAAAATGGTAATTGTAATGATAAAGATAATAATGATGACACTAACAATAATAATAATGGTGATAGTGATGTTACCTCTATCACTGTTATTCTTATTATTGTTATAATTATCATTATTATTATCATCAATATTATAGTTGCTTTAACGTCATCTAAAGCCGTCACTGACGGATCCCTCTTCATTTTCAAAGAATTTTTTTTACATGCTTTCGGTAACTTATTCAAGATCAAACGGCTAGTTTCAAGCCGTGACATAATGCATTTTCGCCATACCCATAGATTCCACGAGACATATTCCACAATGGTCTCTAGATATGACAGTTCAAGAAATTATCTAATTTCATAGTAAAAGTTGAATCTTTTGTTGTGCTTGAAAGGTCTGAGCTTCAGAGGTGCTCGAGTATGACGTCACGATCAAAGATTTCCCGCCAAAATTCATGGATATCAAAACTTAGCATATTCAGGACTAGTATTATTTAAGTTAAAACGAATCTGTAGGATTAAATATTATATATCGTATGTATATATATATATATATATATATATATATATATATATCAATCCATTTGGAGACAAAAAATAGGAAATAAGTAACAAACTTGCTCAAGAATTGCTTTCGTGTTTTATTGATATGCACGAAATTCCTTAATAAAAATCCCTCTACCATTGAGGATTGAATAAAAAGTATAAGTAAGGTTTTCAGATAGTCGTACTGGGTAAAGTAAACTAGTCAGCTGAGGCCTTCATTTGGTGTAAACAAAATAAAAAAAATATCAAAATGTTTCCCTGTCCTTTTATATCTTAGCCTCACATGTAAAGCAAAATGTACAAATAATTCAGCGCACTCTGTGGATCTTCTGGTGTGTTTTCAGATTACCACTTGCATTAAACCCTTTTCCACATTCGGAACACTCGAACGGCTTTTCTCCTGAGTGAATCCTCTGGTGTTTCTTCAGAGAACCCCTTTCACTAAATCTTTTTCCACACTCGGAACACTCGAATGGCTTTTCTCCTGAGTGAATCCTCTGATGTTTCTTCAGAGAACCACTTTCACTAAATCTTTTTCCACACTCGGAACACTCGAACGGCTTTTCTCCTAAGTGAATCCTCTGGTGTTTCTTCAGAGAACCACTTTCACTAAATCTTTTTCCACACTCGGAACACCCGTACGGCTTTTCTCCTGAGTGAATCCTCTGGTGTATCTTCAGATGAACACTTTGATTAAACCTTTTTCCACACTCAGAACACTCGAACGACTTTTCTCCTGAGTGAATCCTCTGGTGTGTCTTCAGATGACCACTTTGATTAAACCTTTTTCCACACTCGGAACACCCGTACGGCTTTTCTCCTGAGTGAATCCTCTGGTGTATCTTCAGATGAACACTTTGACTAAACCTTTTTCCACACTCGGAACACTTGAACGGCTTTTCTCCTGAGTGAATCTTCTGGTGTTTCTTCAGATGACCACTTGCATTAAACCTTTTTCCACACTCGGAACACTCGAACGGCTTTTCACCTGAGTGAATCCTCTGGTGTGTCTTCAGATGACCACTGCGATTAAACCCTTTTCCACACTCGGAACACTCGAACGGCTTTTCTCCTGAGTGAAACCTCTGATGTTTCTTCAGAGAACCACTTTCACTAAATCTTTTTCCACACTCGGAACACTCGAACGGCTTGTCTCCTAAGTGAATCCTCTGGTGTTTCTTCAGAGAACCACTTTCACTAAATCTTTTTCCACACTCGGAACACCCGTACGGCTTTTCTCCTGAGTGAATCCTCTGGTGTATCTTCAGATGAACAATTTGATTAAACCTTTTTCCACACTCAGAACACTCGAACGACTTTTCTCCTGAGTGAATCCTCTGGTGTATCTTCAGATGACCACTTTGATTAAACCTTTTTCCACACTCGGAACACCCGTACGGCTTTTCTCCTGAGTGAATCCTCTGGTGTGTCTTCAGATGACCACTTTGATTAAACCTTTTTCCACACTCGGAACACTTGAACGGCTTTTCTCCTGAGTGAATCCTCTGGTGTTTCTTCAGATCACCACTTGCATTAAACCTTTTTCCACACTCGGAACACTCGAACGGCTTTTCACCTGAGTGAATCCTCTGGTGTGTCGTCAGATGACCACTGTGATTAAACCTTTTTCCACACTCGGAACGCTCGAACGGCCTTTCTCCTGATTCAGTTCTTTGGATTTCCTTCAACTTATCACTGTCAGCAAATCTTTTCCTACTCTCTGAACACTCCAACAGTTCTTTTCCACTGTGTATTAACATATGTTGATTTAGGATATCAGCAGATTCACACTTGTAATCACACTGCGAACACTCAGTATTATATTCATCACATGCTGGCGAATGCAGCGTCTCATGAGACGCCTTTTCCGGGATCTGCGGCGCCTCTTCTCGCAAAGATTGTTTGGTTGAGCCACTACTGCTGCTGGTTCCTCGCGTGGAGCATGTTGGCGGCGTGTAAGTGCGAATATGCTTTCTGAACACTTTTAGGGGACGCATTAGATCTTTCGAGGTGTAGACTAAGCCAGACCATTCGCACTGTCGATCTGAAACAGAATCCAGACATGGGGAAAGTGCATACATTATCAAAGAAAATAGATGAACTGACAGCAGTTAAACCATCATTATATGTATATGTACATATTCACATACATACATATCAAATTCACAAATATATATATATATATATATATACATATATATATATAAATATATATATATACATAAATGTATATATACAAATACACACACACGAGTGCATCCAAATGTCTATGTATGTATACACACACACGTGTGTGTGTGTGTGTACATATTTGAATACATTGATGTAATAGATGTGCAGACATACATATGTACATACATCTAATACACTTATGCACATGCACATGCTCACACACACACACACGTTGGAATTATAGTAAGCTTAGTTACGGATTATTTATCCTTACAATATCAATCTATATCATCTCAAATTCATTCCAACAATTTCTGAATACACTTTCCCTTCAGAATGGGAAATAAGGTTTTGAAACGTATTTGCGCACCTTTTACGTCTTTCTTCGATGATTTCCACTTGGATGGCTCTCTCGATAGACCAAGATCCTTCCCGAAATCGTCTCCGTACCAGCACATCAACTCGCTACCCCTGTTCACAATTATTTTGGCATTATTTTGCCCTTGTTTGTCTGTATCTTTAAATATCAATAAGCACGTTATGACAGGTGTATGGTTAGGAAAAGTTGACTTCACTACTGAATTATACTGACCTGCTAATTGCAGAGTCCGTCTTGTAGTAGATCTGCCCCTTGTACTGAAATACAGACAGGTTGGTCTCAGCTTCAGTCCTTGAACAGTTGACGTAACGCATCCAGTTACTAATTGCACTGTCTACAGCATCAATGCATGTATTCCTTGTTCCAGCACCTCGAATCTGGAAAGTACAGGAAGGTGAAGAAATTTTCAACTACTTGCGTAAGTGGATTTCCTCTAAAAATATTTGGTGGTTTGTAGAAAACCGCTGAAAAATCATTCTGCAATACATTTATCTGATATGTTTTAGGCCACAGAATACACTAACCTTCCACCCATAGCCAGATTCTTTGCCGGCATCCGGATGGCCAGATAGGACACGGCCCTCATACGGACCAAACACAAGATGGGCTGGGAGATGAGCATTGGTCCACACGCCTTTTGCTGCCCCCTTCACTTTCGAGTCGTACACAGTGAGGGGCCAAGGGGCTGTGAGGCGAGCACGATCTTTCTCGCTGCCGTCTCGAACAACCTGCCCAAACATACCATTGGGATGATAACGCTATTTGAAAATGTGTGCGTGTGCATGTGTCTATGATCATCATCAGTTATGCTTGTGACTAGTTAAATTTTCACACCAGTTAAATTTTCATTCTTACGGGGTTATCCAGAATAAGGAACAATGGGTGGTACGGACACTCTCCCTCTTTCTCTTCTTCACAGTCTGCGCAATCTGCAAACAAAAAGAATTCATGGTATCTGAATCTATCTACCTCATGTACAATCCTAAGTGTACAACTATCATATACAATTTTATAAAGTGATGAAATGAAAATAATTCAAAATTATGAAATACACGCAACGACACCTATGAAGATATAACAAACGCTTTTTCTTACAAATAAAATCATCATCTTTAGTAACGTTCTCTTCATAAAACAGCTTCCTTTTGCTCCTACGTCTTGGGTACCGCGTCTTGGACTCTCCTGAAAAATAGCTGTTTCCCAGGTCCTCTTCATCTGATCCTACACCAAGCGTTTTAGTCTCAGCTGGAAGCTCTTTCACTGTTTCCATCTCTGTATCTGTTGCCAAGTGTGACATGGGACCGGGAAAGATCCCCTTGTCCTCTGGCTTAACATTTTCTGCAGCGGAAGCTCCACTTGACTTGTCGACTGTTGTTGGCATTATCTGGAAGATTAAACAATTTTCAAAGAACATTTTTTCATTTGTAATAAAGCATAAATATATTAGGATGACTCGGCTTGGCGACGCTGCAAATAGTCAATAAAAATTCATATCACTCCTAAATAAACATAGTTCTACACGAGAAGTTACAAAATTGAGTTACGATGGACTTTCTCAGAAAAAGTGACTTGGAGAAGAGTGTCTTTGGCCCATGCATACGTAAACGTATGGTTGTAGCCAACCCCCGAAACCTGCAGCGTGGCATACTTCCCCCAGGTTAGGTCGAGGTCCATTAGCTGTGTCCTCAGCACCTCACGTCAGCTGCCTCTCGAACACTAATGATTGGATGAGAACGGACAGCTCCCGGCTCGCTTATTGGACAGCAGTTTCCCCTCGCTTCCGGTAGCTGACACAGCTTAGCACTACTTCAGCTCCGGCGCCCGGACTGAGATCAGCACTCACTGATCCTCCAGCAGAGCAAGACCACAACAGCAAGCAAACAGGCCTACCTAGGCCTTAGCCGTCGGGGGAGCCGCCCCGGCTCTCCCCGTCGATCTCCAGCACCCAGACATACCTGTAGGCACTCACACCCACACCAATCACTCCTTAGAGAGATGATCGACACCAGACAAATGGTGGATGCAAATCCATTGCCATACGGTATCCAATATTCACTTTACGTTATTGCTCGTGGCACACTTGCCAAATAGACAATATCTGCCGTAGTCTGCACAACCCATGCTTAAAAACTATGCTCCAGGACTCCTGCATTTCTATGCCCAGACAAAAACAGAAGCGGACACGGAATCTGGATAAAAAAAAAAAAGGGAGGACATCACGCAAACACATAGACAAAGGCACGAAGACAAACCTTGGCAGTGTCCTTTGCACCTGCTACCAACTTGGCTGGAGTCCACAACGGTATAACATCTACTTGGTCTACACTGAGTGGCGCATCATTGTAGTTCTCAATCCTTCTGGCCCAAGCTGGAGCACTCCACTCTGCCTTCCTCTTATGACCGCCTCTTCTTCCACTGCCTACGCTTCCATTCTTGCTTGCATACCTGCAACAACAATTAACCTCTATTATATTAGCTTCCAGCAAAAGCAATGTACATGCATCCTCATTCACTATGCAAACTGGAGTCGTCGCCCTACCTGCTAGATCGCTCCTTCTCGGGCGTCCACTCGTCGTCTCCATCATAGTCGAGGACTCGAGCTGGCCTGGCTGTGGGCGCGACAAACCCGTTGCATCGCTTCCTCTGTTGTCGCAGGACAAACTCCGGGAGCTTGGGGTCCAGTCCTGAAAGTGCGCTGCAGTTGTTTAAGAGATTTTGAAGAAGAAATGTGTATGAGCCGGTGATGAAGGAAATCCCAGGATCCAGTGAAGCATTTTAGTAATACCGTGATTGTAATGAGCATGTTTAGGAGTTTTTACATTATGCACAAGGGCATGCGCGCGTTTCTGATGTATATGTGGATGTCTGCGCATAAGTTTTTGTGTGGGAAAGGGGGTATGTATACAAATGAATGGAACATAATAATTATATAAATACCACATATTCACAGCTACGCTTTTCCAGGCAATGTATTTGCTAACCCTCCGCTTCCGTAGGTAAAGGTAACCAACGAGTCTTACATGGACGCTAAAAGCCTTCGAGATTTTGTGTTTCCTTATCCTTCTCTTACCTGTACTCTCTACAATTTCCTTTTTTCACAAACTCTTCTGCCTCTCGGCACTCCAACAAAACCCAACACATCACCTCTTATTTTCTACAAAGATGGAGCTCCATCTTGCCAGAATGCCCGAGTCGGAGACTATCTACGAAAGACAGGAAACATGCTATCTAACGCATTCTAAAAAATGTGAGCTCCCCGGTCGTCTACCAGCGCCATCCGTTGACTCGACGCCCAACTAAACATCCGACGTCGTTCAGTGGGGGTGTGCTCACTCGGGTTCATGTTCTTGGTCAGTTCAGACTTATTCAGAGGGGGTTGCGAATAGCTTATTTACTAAAAAATATATATATATATATATATATATATATATTCATATCGTATCATGACTTTGTAGTAGCATTTATTTTCTTCATATAATTCTTTCGCCCCTCCCAGCCCGAAGCTACCCATTCGGCAATTTGGGGCCGGTTAACAACTGTAAATTGGTAGTTAATACATGCACGACGTTCATACGTTGTATACAACATGCCATATACAGGACACATTAAACCACGTGGCACAATGAACTTATAGGCCTACAGTCACATAACATTAGTGACATATAATGTATATGATATTGCAAAACATGCATCAATACATAGAAATTGAGTATGATAAATTATAGAAAATGATTACAATATCTTTATTAGAATAATAGCAAAACCTTTACAAATAAATGGCCGAAATACACATTATTATTTCAATTCTTCGCAATGCGACCGCATGATTTTGAGATTAATTTCCTCATTAACAGGTTTTTATGTTTGTTTAGGGAACTGTCCCCTAACCCCCTTTCCTAGGAGCTGCCTGGAATGCATCTGCTACGCCTTTTATACTCTGGCTAGGAGCTCGAAAGAGGCCACCCGTCGTTATCCTGTTAAAATTTGAACTTATTTTACTTTTTCTATATTTCTGTTTGTTCCTACTATGCAGATCTACAAAGTAATGAGCATTGTTCAATCGATATATATATTGATTTGGGTGATAACTATAATCTATCTCAAAATCAACCTGACACAATTTTTTCACTCTATTAATGTCAAATCTATCGTCAGCTTAAGACAAATTGTAGATTAAGGCTTGCATTATAATATTAAGTAGAATTGTGGCCTCTACTTTTTTAGACGGGCGTCATGACTTGACACCTTTACCAATCAAAATAATTTCTTGTGATCCAATTTATATCTTGCTTATGTCAATCTAAACATCACATATCTTAGCTTATATCTAAAAAAAAAAAAAAAAAAAAAAAAATATTACAAACCTTTCTTTTTCCTTGGCCAAAAATCTGAAATATAAGTTGTTTATTCTCTTCTTTTTGCTTTTTACTAGCAGAACAAGGATAAGACTTTCCTGGCATTGTCGGAACTGCCATTCCAATTTTCGCGCTTCTATGTAAACAAACAGACGGTATGAGATGACGTCACGAGATGCTCACTAACGCCATCTATTGCGCCGACGCCGCATTACTCACAGGATTTTGCTTGACTTTCCGGTCTTTCGTAGATAGTCTTTGTTGGTAACAAAAGGGGCGTCGGGGTTGAGTCCATGCAAATGACAAGCATTTTGCACACGGCTTGTTTATCCCCTGTTGCTATTAGCGTATTAATGATTATCACATGAGCGCAAACAGTTTCTGCTAATTTGGGAGCATTAAGCTACGGCCAGGGAAATTAAGGCAAAAAATATCGTGTGAGTGTGCCCTTTGGGGGGGGGGGGTGGCAAGCCAGACCTAGAGGGGTTCAAACAGAGTTTTAGGGAGTAATTTCCTTTTCAGTGGATACCCATATTTTCTTTTAAGAATTGGCACATCTCTACGGCCTCACTTAAGAAAATCCGTTTCCGGTAAATAACCGATGGAAGTGAAATGCACATTCGAAGCGACACAACTCACCGAAGTCTTTCATCGCTTTGTAGTTTCTCAGGATATTCTCGAAGCGATTCTTCTCGATCTCTGGGAAGGAGAGTCATTCTTCCGTCGAAAACAGTTGGTTTACGTCCTCAGCCATCGCACTTATGCGGCCGAGAAGTCTAAATGTTCCCTGAACCCAATGTCGAAAGGATCAGCGGATGCCGAGGCTCGGACTGAGCCGATTCACTTGGAGCCTCGGGCTGCGTGGAGCCGTGACGTCATCATGACGTTTTGTTTTCGTCATACTCATGAATTATAGCATTGATAATTACAGAATATCATCTTTTTATATAGGTAAATTAAGCGAGTAGGCAAAGAAGGCCCCTCAATCATAAGATACGCCTTGATTTTTGTTGCTGTTGAAGATTAAGCCTCTGAGTTGCATGGGCGTGACGTCACGACCAATCCGTTCGCGAGAATCCACCTAAAGATTTCCCGCCAAAAGTCATTGCGTTCGGGATCGCTTTCAAGGAAGTCATTACTTCAACAGGTATTATCATTGATATTTGCTGTTCTCATCAGAAAAAAAACACGAAATTACAAATTACATCTGTAAGAGGACAAAGAGAGCTCAATGCTATCAAAAATATATCAAGGCGTGAGGCACGGGCAGCCTAGCTGAAGACTTCGTAGCACATTAGTCTTCCATTTATATTTTCCAGACTTTCTTTAGTCATTCTTGAATTTCAGATTTATGTTTAAGACAATCTATTTATCAGAAACGCGATTACTGTGTAAATATTTCACATAATTCAACCTATCAAAGTAAAAGTAAAGACAGATTAATGGTTAACCTCACTATTTTCATTTATATATTTATTTTTTTTTTATTCTTTCTTTCTGTATTTATTCTTTACTGTTGTAAATGATGCAATCTCACTTTTTAATGGAAGTCTTAGTAGGCAGTGTCACAGAAATAGATTTGTGAGGCAGTAATTAAATGCATCGTTTGATTCGTGTAATATTATCTTTGTAGAATATTGCGAGTTTGAATTTTGTTGTAAGTTTCCAGTGATTAAATTTTCTTTGATTATACGATTATTCGTATGATTTATTATAGAAAACGATTCTAATTTTGTTTCATTTTTTTGCTGCTGGCATTTTTTATTGGAAATATCTTAGTATGTGGACTATGTTATGTGAAACGTATGTGTGTATAGGCTGATGTAGAAGTGAATGAATTTATATTTGTCATTATGAGTCAGATATCCTGTTTATCCAGTGAAATAAGTTGAAATATGTGATATGGCCAAGACGTTACCGCGTTTTCCCGCCAAATTTACCCAGGCAACAAGTAGCCCCGCCCCTTGCAGCATCTGTAATTAAGAAAGAATATGGTTATACCGGAAGGTTGAGTTTTGAGTCGATCACCGATAGCAAGAGATATATTGACAGTAAGAATGGGATTTAAATATGCATTGACTAATTATTGATAATAGCCCATTTGTACAAATGTTTCCCATCCTTGAAGCTGATTGGTTCACGCACGAGCAGCGCTTAGTTCTGATTGGTCTTCCTATAATCTGTATTATGTTTGGCTGGGAGAGCCTGGGCAAGGCGCCACCACCAGCTCGAACAGGTTTTTTTGTTGACTGACACGCTCATTGAAATTGCGTTTGTGCTTTGACATTCTTGAATAACGCCAGTATTTCTGGGGAAGAGCTGGCAATTAAAGTGCTAAAGGATTGTTGCAGTCACAGTGGTAACCCCAAGGACTTCGGTGTAGTCTGGGAAAGAGCGCTGGCGTTGGGCTTGCTGCCTTGCAGAGTGATTTTCTACCCTCACGTGATCATCGCATTGGTTGGTGTTTATTAGTATACTGTATTTGCCTTTATAAGAATAGTCATGTGCCATTATTTCCATGTAGGTGTAATCTATGTCAAGTGCTGATACCTGATATGTTTTACATAAGCGGAATTGTCTCGCATAGATGCAAGGGTGCAGGCTGTCTAGCTGTCCTGAGATGTACCTGTCGTGACGTGCCTGTGGTGATGTGAAGTGTCAGTGTTACCTGCTTTGGGATACGATGTACGTATTTTATGTTTGTGTATTGAATTTGCTACTTATGTTAGCCATTTTGAAATTATCTGTATATTAGGTGAGCTGCATTTCAGTACATAGCAATGGTATCTATTTGTTTGCAGCTCGAATGTCTCCTCCAAGAAAGGTTTAAACCGTGTGCAAGAATCCAAGAGACAATTCTTGAAGCCCTTATTGCTGCAGGCAGTGTAGACACATTGTACTGGTGGCCCCACAGTGTGACGTATTCTGTAGTTGGAGATACTGGGGGCTACAATGTTCGAGACGTGGAAAGTGCTGATAAATGAAGACGCATTTCTTGTCTTGCTGCCGCATATATATTGAACCAATATCTTGTATCAGTTATCTGTTTTAGATCAATGTTTTTCATTGTTTTCCTCGTGTTGTAAAATTTCAAATTATGGCAATGACTATATCAATATATTTTTGTCTAGATCTATTTATCTATCTATCTATATCTACATAACTTTCGATCTATCTATATGTATATTTATTGTATATATTTTTTCGAGGGTGTGCATTGCTCCAAATTTTAACAAACACTTTAAAGTATGTAATTAAATCGACCGGACAACCAATTATATTTGTGCTTCCCTTCAGGTGATCCCTGTTGCAGGCTGCGCCGTGAGACTTCCAACTAAACGTTTTGTCCCCGTGACAATGCACCTTTGATGTCATTTCCAAGATTAAGGAAAATGTAGCATTCTTTAATACCACACATCAATTTAATCACATAAATACAAGATATATTGTCGGCCAACATACTGCTCTGTGTTACACTATACCATTATCTACTGGAAGGTACTGGAGGAGGTGGTTGGAATTTCATGATTATGGAGAGATAAAGTGCAGGTATGCAAGCAAAGGGAAGCGTGTGCGGTGGAAGAAGAGGCGGTCACAAGAGGAAGGCAGAGTGGAGTGCTCCAGCTTGGGCCAGGAGTGTGAAACTACGACCAAGTAGATGCTATACCGTTCTGGACTCCAGCCAAGTTGGTGGCAGCTGCAAAGGGCATATTCAGACATGCATATACACAGAAATCAATGCATATTTGTCTATCTGATAGATATACATTTATGTGTCAATCTGAACGGTTGATATGCACGTCTAAATATATGCATATCCGTATATAAGACCATTCATAGGGTTGGACCTCGCAAAATCTTAACAAACCTACTGCAAGTATATGTCGCTGTCGACTCCTGCCAAGTCAGTGGCAGCTGCAAGGGGCGCTGTCAAATTTTCACTATTATTGTCTCTAAACGTCCTGGTAATAAAACGTTCTCATTCAAAGTCTTAGTTGAGTCGTTCTATACTTCTATATTTTTTTTCAATCATTGCACAGTAGTAATATGGCAACACTAGAATGCAGTTTAATGATTTGAAAGGTATGATATATCGTTTTATATAAAATTAAAAATGCAAGCTATTAGTTACAGACAAATATACAGATAGGCAGATAGAGAGAGAGAGAATATACAGAGAATGAAGGACAGACTCACTATAGCATACTGCATAGCATGCCATGCGGCGCGGACCCGGACCACGTGGCATGCTATGCAGTATGCTATATCGTAGGTGCCGAGCGATATAGCATACTGCATAGCATGCCACATGGACCGGGTCCTCACCGCGTGGTTGGACCACGTGGTCCGTTCGCGCCCGCTTGCGCCCACTGGTCAGAATATAAGGGTGGCCGACCTCTTTTCTTTTAACTTTGCTTGCTTGACCCAAGCTCTCATTCTCATACTCTCGGCGAGCTTGCCCGTAGTCGGCCGTACCACCTCGTTGGTGTGTAGGCCGGACACCAGCACCAAGAGCCGTATCGCGTTCCTTTCATACTAGTGTTCTTAAATAAAAGTGCACAGCTACATCAGTGTATCTCTACCGCCACCAGTAATTCAATAAATCCATATAGGAGGATTTAGAGCCTTTTATACTCACACACACACACACATGGACAGATAGAACGACAGACAGGCAGTCAGAGAGAGAAAAAACGAAACGAGAAAGAGGGCACAAGGAGGGAGAACGGAGAGCAAAATCTAATGGAAAATGAGAAAAAAGAGATACCATAGACCCAGTCAGCCACAAAAAAATAAAAATCATGAATAAATGATAAAAAATGATAAAAATAAGACAGGATCACTGAAACAAGACGGAAAGAGGAAGAGTTGAAACCGATAAACGAGGATGAAGCAAGGCAAATTGATGAGGCGAGTCTCAAGTGAGTGAGCGGGAGTAAGGAAAAGCAAATATGCAATCTTATGCTTGTTTGTTGTGGCGAAAGGGGAGGCGAGGTTGAGAGGTTGATAGGAGGGGAGGAGAAAAGGTAAGAAATGTGGGGGATACCCAAGAGATGGAGAACAAGGGGGGAGGGGTAGTGTGTGAGAGAGGGGGAGGGAAGGAGATAAAGATAGAGTGAGAGAGGGAAGGAGGGTGTTGTAATGATTTTCGCCATACCCATCGATTCCACGAGATATATTACACAATGGTCTCTAGATATGACAGTTCAAGAAATTATCAAATTTCATAGTAAAAGTTGAATCTTTTGTTGTTCTTGAAAGGACTGAGCTTCAGAGGTGCTCGAGTATGACGTCACGATCAAAGATTTCCCGCCAAAATTCCTGGACATCAAAACTTATTATTATTTAAGTATTAGTATTATTTAAGTTAAAACGAATCTGCAGGATTAAATATTATATATCATATGTATATATATTATATAAATCAATCCTTTTGGAGACAAAAAATAGGAAATAAGTAACAAACTTGCTCAAGAATTGCTTTCGTTTTTTTATTGATATGCACCAAATTCATTAATAACAATCCCTCTACCATTGAGGATTGAATAAAAAGTATAATAAGTAAGGTTTTCAGATAGTCGTACTGGGTAAAGTAAACTAGTCAGCTGAGGCCTTCATTTGGTGTAAAAAAAAATTAAAAAAAAATAAAAATGTTTCCCTGTCCTTTTATATCTTAGCCTCACATCTAAAGCAAAATGTACAGGTGAGACAAATAATTCAGCGCACTCTGTGGATCTTCTGGTGTGTTTTTAGATTACCACTTGCATTAAACCCTTTTCCACATTCGGAACACTCGAACGGCTTTTCTCCTGAGTGAATCCTCTGGTGTTTCTTCAGAGAACCACTTGCACTAAATCTTTTTCCACACTCGGAACATTCGAACGGCTTTTTTCCTAAGTGAATCTTTTGGTGTTTCTTCAGAGAACCACTTTCACTAAATCTTTTTCCACACTCGGAACACTCGTACGGCTTTTCTCCTGAGTGAATTCTCTGGTGTTTCTTCAGATGACCACTTTGATTAAACCTTTTTCCACACAGAACACTCGAACGACTTTTCTCCTGAGTGAATCCTCTGGTGTGTCTTCAGATGACCACTTTGATTAAACCTTTTTCCACACTCAGAACACTCGAACGGCTTTTCTCCTGAGTGAATCTTCTGGTGTTTCTTCAGATGACCACTTTGACTAAACCTTTTGCCACACTCGGAACACTCGAACGGCTTTTCTCCTGAGTGAATCCTCTGGTGTTTCTTCAGAGAACCACTTTCACTAAATCTTTTTCCACACTCAGAACACTCGAACGGCTTTTCTCCTGAGTGAATCCTCTGATGTGCCTTCAGATGACCACTTTGATTAAACCTTTTCCCACACTCGAAACACTTGAACGGCTTTTCTCCTGAGTGAAACCTCTGGTGTGTCTTCAGATGACCACTTTGACTAAACCTTTTGCCACACTCGGAACACTCGAACGGCTTTTCACCTGAGTGAATCCTCTGGTGTGTCTTCAGATGACCATTGTGATTAAACCTTTTCCCAGACTCGGAACGCTCGAACGGCCTTTCTCCTGATTCTATTTTTTGGGTTTCCTTCAACTTATCACTGTCAGCAAATCTTTTCCTACTCTCTGAACACTCCAACAGTTCTTTTCCACTGTGTATTAACACATGTTTATTTAGGATATCAGCAGATTCACACTTGTAATCACACTGCGAACACTCAGTATTATATTCATCACATGCTGGCGAACACAGCGTCTCATGAGACGCCTTTTCCGGGAACTGCGGCGCCTCTTCTCGCAAAGATTGTTTGGTTGAGCCACTACTGCTGCTGGTTCCTCGCGTGGAGCATGTTGGCGGCGTGTAAGTGCGAATACGCTTTCTGAACACTTTTAGGGGACGCATTAGATCTTTCGAGGTGTAGACTAAGCCAGACCATTCGCACTGTCGATCTGAAACAGAATCCAGACATGGGGAAAGTGCATACATTATCAAAGAAAATAGATGAACTGACAGCAGTTAAACCATCATTATATGTATATGTACATATTCACATACATATTAAATTCACAGATATATATATATACATAAATGTATATATATAATAAATATACATACAAATACACACACACACGAGTGCATGCAAATGTCTATGTATATACACACACACGTGTGTGTGTGTGTGTGTGTATGTGTGTGTACATATTTGAATACATTGATGTAATAGATGTGCAGACATACATATGTACATACATCTAATGCACTTATGCACATGCACATGCTCACACACACACACACGTTGGAAGTATAGCAAGCTTAGTTACGGATTATTTATTCTTACAATATTAATCTATATCATCTCAAATTTATTGCAACAATTTCTGAATACACTTTCCCTTCAGAATGGGAAATAAGGTTTTGAAACGTATTTGCGCACCTATTGCGTCTTTCTTCGCTGATTTCCACTTGGATGGCTCTCTCGATAGACCAAGATCCTTCCCGAAATCGTCTCCGTACCAGCACATCAGCTCGCTCCCCCTGTTCACAATTAGTTTGGCCTTGTTTGTCTGTATCTTTAAATATCAATAAGCACGTTATGACAGGTGTATGGTTAGGAAAAGTTGACTTCACTACTGAATTATACTGACCTGCTAATTGCAGAGTCCGTCTTGTAGTAGATCTGCCCCTTGTACTGAAATGCAGATAGGTTAGTCTCAGCGTCAGTCCTTGAACAGTTGACGTAACGCATCCAGTTACTAACTGCACTGTCTACAGCATCAATGCATGTATTCCTTGTTCCAGCACCTCGAATCTGGAAAGTACAGGAAGGTGAAGAAATTTTCAACTATTTGCGTAAGTGGATTTCCTCTTAAAATATTTGGTGGTTTGTAGAAAACCGCTGAAAAATCATTCTGCAATACATTTATCTGATATGTTTTACGCCACAGAATGCACTAACCTTCCATCCATAGCCAGATTCTTTGCCGGCTTCCGGATGGCCAGATAAGACACGGCCCTCATACGGACCAAACACAAGATGGGCTGGGAGATGAGCATTGGTCCACACGCCTTTTCCTGCCCCCTTCACTTTCGAGTCGTACACAGTGAGGGGCCAAGGGGCTGTGAGGCGAGCACGATCTTTCTCGCTGCCGTCTCGAACAACCTGTCCAAACATACCATTGGGATGATAACGCTATTTGAAAATGTGTGCGTGTGCATGTGTCTATGATCATCATCAGTTATGCTTGTGACTAGTTAAATTTTCACACCAGTTAATTTTTCATTCTTACGGGGTTATCCAGAATAAGGAACAATGGGTGGTACGGACACTCTCCCTCTTTCTCTTCTTCACAGTCTGCGCAATCTGCAAACAAATAGAATTCATGGTATCTGAATCTATCTACATGTACAATCCTAAGTGCACAACTATCATATACAATTTTATAAAGTAATGAAATGAAAATAATTCGAGATTATGAAATACACGCAGCGACACCTATGAAGATGTAACAAACGCTTTTTCTTACAAATAAAATCATCTTTAGTAACGTTCTCTTCATAAAACAGCTTCCTTTTGCTACTACGTCTTGGGTACCGCGTCTTGGACTCTCCTGAAAAACAGCTGTTTCCCCGGCCCTCTTCATCTGATCCTACACCAAGTGTTTTAGTCTCAGCTGGAAGCTCTTTCACTGTTTCCATCTCTGTATCTGTTGCCAAGTGTGACATGGGACCGGGAAAGATCCCCTTGTCCTCTGGCTTAACATTTTCTGCAGTGGAAGCTCCACTTGACCTGTCGACTGTTGTTGGCATAATCTGGAAGATTAAACAATTTTCAAAGTACATTTTTTTCATTTGTAATAAAGCATAAATATGTTTGGATGACTCAGCTTGGCGATGCTGCAAATAGTCAATAAAAATTCATATCACTCATTGGACAGCAGGCTCCCCTTGCTCCCGGTAGCTGACACAGCTTAGCACGACTTCAGCTCCGGCGCCCGGGCTGAGATCAGCACTCACTGATCCTCCAGCAGAGCAAGACCACAACAGCAAACAGGCCTACCCAGGCCTTAGCCGTCGGGGGAGCCGCCCCGGCTCTCCCCGTCGATCTCCAGCACCCAGACATACCTCTAGGCACTCACACCAAACACTCCTTAGAGAGATGATCGACACCAGACAAATGGCGGATGCAAATCGATTGCCATACGGTATCCAACACTCGCTTTACTTTATTGCTCGTGGCACACTTGCCAAATAGACAATATCTGCCGTAGTCTGCACAACCCATGCTTAAAAACTTTCAACACATATGTTCCAGTTCTAGTTGCATTTCTATGCACAGACAAAAACAGAAGCGGACACGGATTCTGGATAAAAAAGGGAGGACATCACGCAAACACATAGACAAAGGCACGAAGACAAACCTTGGCAGTGCCCTTTGCACCTGCCACCAACTTGGCTGGAGTCCACAACGGTATAACATCTACTTGGTCTACACTGAGTGGCGCATCATCGTAGTTCTCACTCCTTCTGGCCCAAGCTGGAGCACTCCACTCTGCCTTCCTCTTATGACCGCCTCTTCCTCCACTGCCTACGCTTCCATTCTTGCTTGCATACCTGCAACAATTAACCTCCATTATATTAGCTTCCAGCAAAAACACTGTACATGCATCCTCATTCACTATGCCCACTGGAGTCGTCGCCCTACCTGCTAGATCTCTCCTTCTCGGGCGTCCACTCGTCGTCTCCATCGTAGTCGAGGACTCGAGCTGGCCTGGCTGTGGGCGCGACGAACCGGTTGCGTCGCTTCCTCTGTCGTTGCAAAACGAACTCCGGGAGCTTGGGGTCCAGTCCTGAAAGTGCGCCACAGTTAAGAGATTTTGGAGAGGAAATGTGTATGAGCCGGTAATGAAGGAAATCCCAGGATTCAGTGAAGCATTTTGGTAATACCGTGATTGTAATGTGCGTGTTTAGGAGTCTGCATTTTCCATAAGGGCAAGCGCGCGTTTCAGATGTATATTTGGATGTCTGCGCATAAGTTTTTGTGTGGGGAAGGGGGTATGTGTGCATATGAATGGAAAACAATAATTATATAAATACCACATATATTCACAGCTACGCTTTTCCAGGCAATGTATTTGCTAACCCTCCGCTTCCGTAGGTAACCAACGAGTCTTACATGGACGCTAAAAGCCTTCGAGATTTTGTTTCCTTATCCTTCTCTTAGCTGCACTCTCTACAATTTCCTTTTTTCACAAACTCTTCTGCCTCTCGGCACTCCAACAAAACCCAACACACCACCTCTTATTTTCTACAAAGATGGAGCTCGTAGACCTCCCTGGCGATGCGCCATCTGTCAATGATCGAACAGCCACTCGGAGCTCCATCTTGCCAGAATGCCCGAGTCGGAGAATGGGAGTCGTGAGTCTGGCCTGGCGGTGGCCTTCCGTTGCCGCCCCGCAGGTCCCGTGGACCTTGGTAACCAAAGACTATCTACGAAAGACAGGAAACATGCTATCTAACGCATTCTAAAAAATGTGAGCTCCCCGGTCGTCTACCAGCGCCATCCGTTGACTCGACGCCCAACTAAACATCCGACGTCGTTCAGTGGGGGTGTGCTCACTCGGGTTCATGTTCTTGGTCAGTTCAGACTTATTCAGAGGGGGTTGCGAATAGCTTATTTACTAAGAAATAGAATATATATATATATATATATATATATATATATATATAATTCATATCGTATCATGACTGTAGTAGCATTTATTTTCTTCATATAATTCTTTCGCCCCTCCCAGCCCGAAGCTACCCATTCGGCAATTTAGGGCCGGTTAACAACTGTAAATTGGTAGTTCATACATGCACGACATACATACGGCGTATACAACATGCCATATACAGGACACATTAAACCACGTGGCACAATGAACTTATAGGCCTACAGTCACATAACAGTGACATATAATGTATATATTGCCAAACATGCATCAATACATAGAAATTGAGTATGATGAATTAAAGAAAATTATTACAATATCTTTATTAGAATAATAGCAAAACCTTTACAAATAAATGGCCGAAATACACATTATTATTTCAATTCTTCGCAATGCGACCGCATGATTTTGAGATTAATTTCCTCATTAACAGGTTTTTATGTTTGATTAGGGGACTGTCCCCTAACCCCCTTTCCTAGGAGCTGCCTGGAATGCATCTGCTACGCCTTTTATACTCTGGCTAGGAGCTCGAAAGAGGCCACCCGTCGTTATCCTGTTAAAATTTGAACTTATTTTACTTTTTCTATATTTCTGTTTGTTCCTACTATGCAGATCTACAAAGTAATGAGCATTGTTCAATCGATATATATGTTGATTTGGGTGATAACTATAATCTATCTCAAAATCAACCTGACACAATTTTTTCACTCTATTGATGTCAAATCTATCGTCAGCTTAAGACAAATTGTAGATTAAGGCTTGCACTATAATATTAAGTAGAATTATGGCCTCTACTTTTTTAGACGGGCGTCATGACTTGACACCTTTACCAATCAAAATAATTTCTTGTGATCCAATTTATATCTTGCTTATGTCAATCTAAACATCACATATCTTAGCTTATATCTAAAAAAACATAAATATTACAAACCTTTCTTTTTCCTTGGAAAAAAATGAAATATAAGTTGTTTATTCTCTTCTTTTTGCTTTTTACAAGCAGAATGAGACTTTTTTAGCATTGTCGGAACTGCCATTCCAAATTTCGCGCTTCTATGTAAACAAACAGACGGTATGAGATGACGTCACGAGATGCTCACGGTGGGTAGGGTAGGGGGGTGAGTGGATGGATGAGATCTGTGGGTGGGTAGGGGGGTGAGTGGATGGATGGATCTGTGGGTGGGGTAGAGAGGTGAGTGGATGGATGGATCTGTGGGTGGAGTAGGGGGGTGAGTGGATGGATGGATTCTGTGTAGATGAGAGTGGGGAGTGAGCCGAGGATGGATTGGATGGATGAATGAATGAATGAATGAATGAATGAATGGCTGGGTGGACAAACGTATGCATATGTGTGTGTGTATGTGTGTGTGTGTGTGTGTGTGTGTGTGTGTGTGTGTGTGTGTGTCTGTGCGTGTGCGCGTGTGTGTGTGTGTGTGTGTGTGTGTGTGTGTGTGTGTGTGTGTGTGTGTGTGTGTGTGTTTGTGTGTGCGTGTGCGTGTGCGTGTGCGTGTGCGTGTGTGTGTGTGTGTGTGTGTGTGTGTGTGTGTGTGTGTACCTGAATGGGTATGATGCACGTAAAAGGCATGTACATGTTGATATGCAACTCTACGTGTGTATTTACATTAGTTGTCTTTAAACGTTAAATTATGAACAGAAAAATCCTATCTTCTACAAAATTTCTTGAATATATCCGTACACAAATCATAAGAAATAATTCCCCATTCTTTTAGCATTTTCAAATTGACAATACACTGACAACCACACGACTCAGAATATGAATATATCGCCTTGAAGCTTCAATGAAAAAATATGGAAATCGTACACATGCCTAAAAATGATTCCAAACATAAAAAATTACTACGGACTTAAAATAAATTAATAAAGTAAAATAGATTGGAAAAATCAAAAGAATACAATAGCAATGAAAAACTAAGAAACGAATAGCAATGTTTTTAATGATGTCAGTAATATTAGTAATGATGATAACAATAATAACAATGATGATTATAATAACAATAATAATATAAGTAGTAGTAGTATAAATAATAATGGCAAAAACAATAACAGCATAACTAATAACACAATTAATGAGAAAAATGATGACCTATAGATAAAATAAATGATGATGTTGATAGTAATGATAATGATAATAACGATAATAATGATACTAATAACAATTTAATAAAACAATAAAGACTATAAAACAATAATGATAAACAACAACAACAATAACTATGATAATGATAATGATAATCCCATTTTCACTTCCTTACCTCTTTTCCTTCTTTCCTTACCCAACTTTGTCTCTAACCTTCTCTTCCTCGTCCACTCTTCCTTCTTCTTCTCTCCTCCAACTCCCTTCACACTTCCTTTTCCTCTTCTCATATTCTTTCCCTCTTTTTCCCTTTCATTCCCCTGTCCCCTCTTCTCTCCCTTCCTGTCCCGGTTTATCCACTTTAATACCTATTCCTTCCCTTTTTCTCCCATTGCATATCTCTGCTTTTTCCACTTCCTCTTTTATCCTCATCCATCTTTCTCTTAGTCTTCCTCTCCCCTGTTTCCTCCTTCTCCTTCGTGCTCTTCGCTCCCCCCTGCTCCTCTCCCCTCCCTCCCTCCTCCATTCTCCCTTTCCCACCTCTCCTTTCATCCTGTCCAACTAACTTCTTCTTTCTCCCACCCTTTCTCATTCCCCACTTCACTCTCTCTCTCTCTCTCTCTCTCTCTCTCTCTCTCTCTCTCTCTCTCTCTCTCTATATATATATATATATATATATATATATATATATATATATATATATATGTACACATATATATATGTATATATATATATATATATATATATATATATATATATATATATATATATATATATCTTTCCCTCTTTCTCTATTTCTTCTTCAGTCTCTTTTTTCTCCTCCGTTCTCCTTGTTCCAACTCCTCTTTCCTTCCCCTTCGTCCCTTTTCTCTTTCCTCCTTTTCCCCCTCTCTTTCTTCTCCCCTTCTATCCCTGTCCCCTCTCTCCACTGTCATTTTCTACTTTCATGCTGCTTTGTAACAGAAAAGCTATTCTCTACTGAAAGGAAGTCATCTGAACAGTTTCTCAAAATCATAAAAACAC